>NW_015165835.1:1541924-1561238 GCF_001447785.1 Gekko japonicus | reverse complement strand
TCTGATCTAACTGCATCTACAGCACCTCCTTGTCGGCATTTCAAGAAGGCAACAGATCGCAGACTTTGGGCTGTTTCCATTATGCCCTGAAATATCTTTTTGTCTCCCACCCCTCCCTTGTATATCAAAAGTTCAGGCTGACTGGGGAGCTTGCAAAAACTTGCTCACTGCTTTGTGACAGCTTTCGTTGGTCCTAATAAAAGTAGTAACGTTTTGCTGCGCTGCTGTTCTCTGGGGTGTTTCTAACGGATCAGCACTTCCCCCTACAATAGTTGCCTGAGTCAGTGTGATGTCATCGTCAGAGTAGGATCGGGAGGGGGGGCGCGGGGGACCCGGATTCAGATTGCCACTCTGCCATGGAAGCCTGCTGAGGGACTTGGGCTAGCCACTCTCTCTAGGTCCGACCTACCTCACACAGTTGTTGTTGTGAGAATAAATGGAGGAGGAGGGAGCAACTTAAGCCACTTTGGGCCCCCACTGGGGAGAAAGGCGGGGTATAAATATCGAAATAAATAAATATTGTTGACTGATGCGATGCACTACCATGAAGAGTATTCCCCGATCGTTCAGTTATGTGAACGGACTTACCCAGGCACTTCTTGAGTTTGTTCCTACCGCCTGTATATTTATTTCTAATTCTATTCTGCACAACCTACTGACATGTATTATTTCCAGTTCTATTCTATCTTCTGTTCCCTACAGGGCGTTATCCCTCTTTAGTTGTACCACCAATCCCTTCTGCAAGTTTGTTTCCAGAAGCCCTCTCTCGCAGCTCTCTCTTTGCAAAGTACCCGCCAAAACTTCTTTCCTTCACAGGAGGAAGAGAACGACAAGAGGAGGGGGAAAGTGACAAAACCGGAGAGAAAGAGCCAGCTGCTCTCCGGCCAATCACCTCCCTCCGCTAGCCTATGCATGAGGAAGTCAAACCTCTCAGCCAATGAGGGTTGGCTGATTGACGAGCATCGAACGGCAGTCAATGCCAAGACCCGGAGAGTGGAGGGGGCGGCCTGGAGGTGGGGGGGCGTGTGTGTGTGTGTGTGTGCGCGCGCCTCCGTCCGCTCTCTTGCCCCCCTCCCCCAGTTCAGGTGGTGGAAGGGATGCACCCATCGAACGGCAGCCAATGCCAAGACCCGGAGAGTGGAGGGGGCGGCCTCTAGGTGGGGGGGCGTGTGTGTGTGTGTGTGTGCGCGCGCCTCCGTCCGCTCTCTTGCCCCCCTCCCCCAGTTCAGGTGGTGGAAGGGATGCACCCAGGCGCCAATGAGCTCCGGGTGAAGAAAGAGAGTGATTCACATGAGCTGAGCGGGGGAAGAGGAAAGGACATCCTCGCTGTTCTGGGGGCTGTTGGCAGAGGAAAGAGAATGGACCGCAAAAGCGCAGGGAGCTGGCGCGGCGGGGTTTGTGCCGCCGCACGCGCGCCTGCCCAAGGAGTTGCTGCCGCTGCTGCTGAGACGCAGTTGGAACTAGCGCGCGCCGAGCCGAACCGCAGCCGCCGCTTTCCTTTCTCCCCCTCAACCTGCTCTTGCTTTTTCTGACAGGGGCCTCGGCTTGCTCCTCGCCGTCGGTCTGCGCCGCCGCCCCTAGCTGGGGCAAGGCGAGCGGTTTTTGCTCTTTTCAACCCGGCTCTCCTCTGGAGCGCCTTCCTTCCTTCACAGCGCGCCGGCTCCGGCTTCCTGTGCCCCCCCCGCACCTCACTCGGGGGAACAGCGTACCCTCGCGTTCCCCCCCAAAACGACCCCTGGATAAAAGTGTTTGAAGCGCTGCAGTAATGCTGCAGAGATGCACCCAAGCGGCTGACAGCGCCTTGAGAGCCAACTTCTGCAGACGCTTCCCAGGGGCAAACGGCTTCTCCTGTGGCCCTTCCTCCTTTTACCTCCTTCCTGCCTTGAAGGAGGAAGGGGGCGTGGAGCAGAAGGCTCCAGACATGGTGATGGGGGGGGTTATTATCATGAGGAAAGGAATCCCCCCCCCACTTTCCTGTGAGTATCATGGGTCCCTACTTCTTGTCTATAATAGCATAACATAATGCCTGCAGAAGAAGTGGTGCAAGTTAAAGAACACTTTCATTTGTTTTGTCTTTTAGTTTCCCACTAGAGTTAGTACAGAGCTCCAAATGACTACTAACCAGCTCCATCTCAGCAAGACCATCCAAAAAAGGAGATGAGCTTTGCTCCATTTGAAAATGCTTGTTAACAACTCATCACTGTGTTCTGACAATGTCAACCTAATTTCCTCCTACATTTTTCATCCCTTTCTCGTGTGTGTGTTGACTTTTAGGTTGTATGTCTACTGCAAAGCCTATGCCATTTTTATTTATGCATGGTGCTGTCAGCAAGCTGCCAAAGGTTCTGTTCTATATGTATATGTTCACCCATTTCTTCATTGGGTTCTTCCCCCACCCCCCGTAGATGCGTTTGTCTGGTCATGCGCACATCTCCCCAGTAGCCATAGATTCCTTTCAGAGTAAGCCACTCCTGCTTTGATGTAACGCTATCTCACCAAGGCCACAGGTGGAAGAGCAGACGAGCTTGCTTTGACTTTAATTAGCTGAAGCCGTGGGAATAGCATATCTATTTACAATTAGGTAGCCGTTGCTTTCCCAAGGTTTAGGCGCGAGTGAGACCCCTTAGCCGCGCGCGGGAACCGTGTTTATTGGCTGTTATGTTTATGAACTTGCTTTAACCTTTCATGCCTTTTGGGTTTTCGTTATTCTGAACAGTGACCCTGTTCATGTGCTTCATGGCTTCAATAAAGTAAAACCTTCCTGCAAGTGTGTACTACGTTGTTTGCTGTGGGGACCTGATAGGTGCCCACTGAAAAGTGGGACAAAGATAAATAATTCCATTTAACTCTCTAGTCAAATGCAGCCCACCAAGGGGACCATATAAAATCCAGCAAGGAATCATATGGCATATGCTAAATCACCTGCCCTATATCTAGAGAACTATTGCACACTAGTAGGAAATATGATGAGGTTGAGAATTGGTAGTGGGCACCTTGCCCCAACAATGAATACCCAGTGGCAAGGAAGAATAACTTGTCTTATGAAAATGCTTGGAAGTACCTTCAAAACACTGAACACAAACATGCACCAGGAATCATTGCTCCACTGCAAGTGGTGCTGCCAGCTGCATTCTGGCAGCAGAAGACCTCCCATCCTCCAACATCTCTGCCTGCTGCTACCCTAGAGATTTTAAACTGTTTTAACTGAATTGTGCTGGTTATGCACCGAATAAAAACTGACTGACTGACTGCTGCTAGAGCATCTCACCTGGTGCAATGACAATTTCTGGGTGATGGGGAAAAAAGAATGTGCAAGGTTGAGCAGACCTTTTAGAACCCAACTTGTTTCGCTATAGGCTTCATAAGGGGATTTTAGTAAGAAACTTCTCTGGCTCCCACCTTGTACAATTGTCTAATAAACTGCTCTACCAAGACCTGCAACAAACCAAGATGCCAACTTTACTCTCATATAGATTTTAGCAATACCATTAGCCATACCATCTCAGGTTCCTACTCCTGCTCATCCTCTAATGTGATTTATGCCATCACGTATCAGCAATGCCCTTCCACTCTCTATGCCAGGGTGGCCAAACTGTGGTTTGGGAACTGCATGTGGCTCTTTCACACATATTATGCAGCTCCTGGCAGGCTCCCCATCTATTTGCATGCTTCCTTCCTTCCTCCTGCTCCCTCCCCCATCTATTTGCTTTCTTTGTTTCTCTCTCTCTCTCTTTCCACCTATGAGCTTTCATGAGTCACTACTCACTTCTTCAGATACAGCTAGAATGTGAGTCCATCTGTCCTTTATATTGGAAAGTGGAGTGATTTCAGATATCAAATGGAATAAGAAGGCAAATGACAATAGAAAGTATGACTGGATTAAGTGTGATATTGCAGAGATGTAGTAGGCATGGAGAAATCAGCATTGGTCTCCAGGAGGATGCAGTATCTTGAGCTTCATTATCAGTTGCAATTCAGCAGTCCCTCTAATTCAGCAGCAAGGGAAGTTAGTCTTTAAGGTGCTCTTACTTTTTCCTACTACTACAGACAGACTAACATGGCTACCCATCTTATCACAGAATCATAGAGTTGGAAAGGGCCATACAGACCATCTAGTCCAACCCCCTGCCCAATGCAGGACCAGCCTAAAGCATCTCTGACAAATATTCATCCAGCCTCTTCTTGAAAGCTTTCAGTGAAGGGGAGCTAACCACCTCTCTAGGCAGTTGATTCCACCTTTGAACCACTCTGACTGTGAAAAAGTTTTTCCTAATATCCAGCCGATACCTTTCTGCATGTAATTTAAACCCGTTGCTTTGGGTCCTATCCTCTGCTGCCAACTGGAACAGCTCCTTGCCCTCTTCCAAATGACAGCCTTTCAAATATTTAAAGAGAGCAATCATGTTCCCCCTCAATCTCCTCTTCTCTAAACTAAACATTCCCAAGGCCCTTAGCCTTTCCTCGTAGGGCGCAGTCTCCAGACCCCTGATCATCCCCGTTGCTCTCTTCTGCACCCTCTCAATTTTGTCCACATCCTTTTTGAAGTGAGGCCTCCAGAACTGCACATAGTACTCTTCCCCCCCCCATAAACTACAAAGAAACAAGGGAACTACAAACTACGGGAGAACGTAAAGCAAAACCCCTAAAAACCCAAGAGATGGTGGTCATTTACAATGCTTACAATATTAGCTTATAAGTAAAAATGCTTATACTTTGCTACATTGAGTACACATTTCTTCTTGCTTATACTAGAGTCTCCAACAACACTAACTATATAAAGAACTCTAAAGAGAAACAAAGTTATTTTAAAACAGGATCTAGAAATCAATTATAACTCATTTTTTGTCCTTTTTATTTCTCAGTCGATAGCTTGTTTTAGGGGCAGCCGCCCCCAAGTTCCGAAGCTGAGTCCTCATCAGAGGATGCCAAGCATTCTTCTTCACTTCCCTTGCTGCTGCCCTTTTCTTTATCCTCTTCATCTGCTGGACCAGCCTGTCGTTGTAGAAATTCACATGGCTTTACAACAGAGTCAATTTTTTCTTTCTTATCTTTAAATTTGAAGAGGATGGCTTCGGGCAAGTTCCATCTGTAGGGGACATTATTTTTCTGTAAAAACAGCGCCAAGTCTCTATATTTCTTTCTCTTCTTCCTTATTTCAAATGGAATGTCCTTCAAAACTTTAATTTCTTTGTCTTTGATTTTCAGGGTGGCTCCATTTGTTGCTTTCAGTATTTGATCTCTTACTTGTCTCCTGGAGAATCTCACCATAATCTCGCTGGGCAGATTATTTTTCCTTATAAAGTCAGAATATGATCTATAAATCGTATCTATTTTGCTTTGTTGAAAATCCGCTTTTAAATCTACAACTGGACTCAATGCATCACAAATAATCTGCTCCAAGTCTTCTCCTTTTATTCCAGAAGCACCCTGAAATCTTAAGAAATAGCTTGCCTTTTCCATTTGCAGCTGTAAAAGTTGAGCCTCTTCAGTTGCTCTCTTTTTTTCCCATCGCCTGCATTTCTTTTTTAAGCTTCTGGGTGTTGGCATCCACTTCTTTCAGCTCTTGTTCCACTTTGTTTTTTTAGAAGTCTCGTTTAACTGGATTTGTTGTGCGTCAAATTTCACATGGAGCGATGTCATTTGTTCCAGCAGAGGGCGCAAAGCCTCAGTCAGCATATTCTGGAAGTCTATGGTATTGTCCTGTCTAGGAACAGCACTCGCTGGGCTGGCATTTCTGGCAAGAAGCCTCAGTTTCGGTAGTTTATCCTTGTCCTCCCACCTCAGAGGCACCATGTTTGAGAGTTATTTACTTTTTAGAAGAAGTTACAAAAGTCTCAAGATCCTTTGATACCACTTGGTAAGTTCTCAAAAGTTCCTTATTCTAGTCAAAATCCGCTTTGTATTCCATCCCCCCCTTATATTTCATTTTTTTCAGCTTTTTTTTCCTTTCAAGGGGAAGTCCCCCCCTCTCAATTTGCTTAGGAGGGACTTTCAGCTTGGTTCTGGTGTCTTCGCTTATACGATCACTTACTTTTCAGTGTAGAGCTTGCCTTTCACGATCACTCGCCCCGCCACCAAGCGCTTGTCCAGGTATGCATCCCCACGTCCATTTCTGGAGATCAGTGGTGGGACCATTGGGGCAGGGGTTGGCCCCCCTTTGCCAGCTCTTTGCCAGAGGAAGGACCATCCAAGCACCCCATGGCTAGGAGCCCAATGCAAGGGTTCTGAAGGGGATGCGTACCATCTCACCCCCTCCCATCCACTGATTCAAGGAATGCGTCTCCTGGAGCTCTGGAGAAATGTGGCTGCCATTAAGGGAGCCAAAGCTGGAAACCATAACTGCATACAGCACTCTTGATCTACCATGAACCTTGTTCTTTTTTTTCTCCTACCTACTGCTGCGGTGTTTTTTTCTTCCTAATTTCTGGGTGATGTCAGAAGTGATGTCATCACACTAAGGGTGTTCATGGTGCACACTCCCCACTTTAAGTCTCTGCCCCCCCCTTCTCCCACTGGTTATCAGCCACACCTGGCAACCCTAACTGTACTCTGGCTTGAAAAATTCCTGGAGATTTGTGAGCAGTGCTTGGGCAAGCTGGAGTCTGGGGAAAGGAGGGAGCTCAGCTGGAGGATATACCTCATCCCATCATGTCATATCCAGGTTAAAGGCCAATGCCTCCAGTTCCCCACTCCTACTGAAATTACTTCCTCCCACCAAAATTCTAATTCTGAATTTAAATTACCCGCTTCATGTCACTCCCCCCTACTTTTTTCTCTCATCTTACAATACTTACAATACTCATCTTGTAGGCTTCTGCATACAAACTTTCTGTATGGTAAACTATTCCACTGATCCTAAATAATTGTGCTGGTATAACTGGATGCTATCCAGTTATGTTCCACTCTGTCTAAAAAAAAATCTCAAAATCCTCTCCAGGTTTTTCACAGTGTTAAGAAGAAAAATCGTCTCTGAAGGCTCATAGGAAAATGCTAACAACAGAAGTCCCAGCCATCTTTCAAATCCCCAAGTGTCCTCTGGTGTCTTTACACGTGACAATCAGTTTCTCCTAGTCTGTATGATATACCATAGAAGAAACATATGTCCTACAGCATACATCCTCTGTAGTCACCTTAGGACTTCTGTTTATTCTAGACTCTAAGACAGAGGTGTAAAATTCATTTATTACGAGGGCTGAATCTAACATAAATGTCACTTTGTCGATCCAGGCCAGTGTGCCATAAAATGCAATGCCAGCTACCAGAGATACAAACTTTATAAAGGACAGCAGCTGATAAGCTCTGAGTTGGTGTGTCCTCACTGCAAGGCCCCATGGGCTGGGGTATGTGCAGAGGGAAACCTGCATGGGCAGATTGGAGAACCAGTGCTGCAGTGCTGGGCACATGCCCCCACACTGCCTGGAGGGAGCAAACCCCTTCCCCAGCCTGCTCCTGCAGCCAATGCTGTGAGCCCAGGCCCTAGGGTAAAAATGCAAAGCAGCTAGATATTGTGACCTCCCCCCTGCCCTTGAGTCACTATGGAAGGTGACTGGAAAAGCAAGCTGAACCTATGGAAGCGGGGGGGGGGGTGGACCAGGTGCAAGACCACATGAATGGTGGGACCCAGGCCAAGTAATGCCCAATAACCTGGAGACACCCATGTAGCAGCAGCTGCCTCTGGCCAAGGTCAGTAGGTGATCCATGGCGGGGCGATAATGGGGGTTTATCCAGATATCTTTGGCAGCCAAAGGCACTTGGAGAGGCTGCTTGCTGTCACAAGAAACATGAGGGAGGGACAGGTGTGCACTGAGACTGCTGGGAGATGTGTTGGATGTACTTTGGCCCCTCCTCAGTGCCCCACCCCATTGCCCCCTTCCTGCTCTACTGCCAGCTGAGATTGCACGGAGGCACCTTAGGCAACATGGGTGAACTGTTGGATGGCGTGGCTGCTGAGAAGTGGAGGGCACCTACTAATGCACATACTTCCGACACACCCCTTTCCCCTTCTGGGCTTTGGCCACCCTTTGCTACACCAGGGCAGGGGGCCAGTTTGGGATGTCAGTGGGGGTGGGCCTGCTGGGGCCCCTGCACCATGGTCAGGTTCCGTGGACTTGTGAGAGGGTTTGGTCCCTTTAAGGGGGTGACCTGCTGGCAGGCTCCTTTGCCCCACCCCCTCAACCCCAGGGCTGTGACAGGTATATGGCTCAGCCCCTGTACCTGGTGACCCCTGATTGGTTCTGGCTACCTGTCCATCAATGCCCCATCACAATACCACCATGGAATGCTGTGACACAGTAGCTGGGGATACTACCATAGTAGCAGCAACAGACACAACCTCCCTCCACCATTTTCTTGCCGGCTACCATATAATCTATCCCTATAGGGAATGGACTAGGAATGCCTTAGTTATGCCACAGCCAGCTGTCATGGCACATGCGCAGTAGAGGATTTCTCTGCCCGTTGTGTTAAATCTTGTCGTTTCAACACTTGAGATATTGATTTATGCAAGCTCAACCAGTATTTTATTGCTTGTGAAAATTTAAATACTGTTTTGGTATGAAATCAGAGTCTTTTATTTTGAGATTTGAGATGTCCCAGTTCCTTCCTGTAGTAAATCCATTACAGATTTCCTTCCTTTTATAGTAGGTGATTGCCTGGTGTGTGACTGACAAATAGAACCAATATATTAAATGCAACATGTGAACTTATCCTCAGTTTTAAAAGAATAAAACATGAAAGCAAGTAAGGAAGAGGCAAAGAAACAAAAACTGCAGATTCATTCAGTTGTCAAATGACTGCAAGGGAAGTTAAATTTGAAGCAGACAGGAATGGTTCTGCATTCATACCCTCTGCCCCCCAAAGTCTCCCCTCATCCTGATGTATTGCCGATTAAAAAAACAACAACCCAAAACACTGTTAGCTCACTGGGCTCTTGGGAACATGGCCTTTAGCCAGAGATTGCCAGCATTGCAAGGCAGACTAGATCAACTGTAACACTTCCCTATATCAAAATACAAATGCCTTTGGTTATGTTAGCAGTGGGCATAAATTGGAGCCAGACTGTCTGTCTGTGGACTTCTGTGCTAGATTGGGCCATCTACGAGTATGCCTCTTAGGGGACAATGTAAAAATATCTCAGGAGAACTAACACTTAAAGTATAGATGAGCCACACTGATTAAAGGAATCATGTCAAAAACATCCCCATTTGCCAAAATGAACAAATGGAGATGGCACTATAAGGAAAAATCCTTAAGAAATTATTATAAACATAGCTCCTGTGCCTCTTTTTGTATGGTGCCAGCTACATAGTGGTTAATATCATAAAAGCAATGTCTCCCAGAAAAAGTTTCCACTGTAAATGGAAAAGCAAAAATCAAATATTGCCTTTAGAGTCTCATTATGCTATGGGAGGTCAAATACAGCTCTGAGACATCAATTGTAAGGAGAATGCTAAGGCAGAGTAATCCCAAGCACCTTCAATGGCTACACATCAACTTAAATGACCAATATAGGAAAACATATTATTACTAAAATATTATTGTTACTGCTGAAGAAACAAGTTAATCCACTTGCAAAAATGCTTTATTGTACCCTCATTTAATAAGGACGGCTCACTACCTGGCCCAGCCAATCTGGCCATGTGGATCCATGCCACAGAAATCCTGAGAGTAAAGTTACAGACTCTACATGGGGCTGGCCTGGAAGACAGCTGAGAAATTTCAGCTGGGGCAGAATGCCACAGCTCTATTGTTATCAGGAACTAGGTGGAGCATGCATACTTTACCAATACTGCAGTTGCTCCATTGGTCAGTGATTAGTTTCCAGGTTTAATTCAAGGTGCGGATTATTACCTACAAAATTCATGGCCTTGAACCCACATGTCTCCAGGACAGTAAATAAGTAAATAAATGATGTAAAGGCTGTAAAAATGAAAACAAGAAAAAAGAAGCTCCAAGGAGTATCTAGACTGTAAAAAATTAATAATGTTGAACCCAGCGGTGTATTTGAAAAATAGACACTTCTGTCAATAAAAGGATCTAGATTTACAGCACTGTACTGCATCTTTTCTCATTGTGGATTGTGCACAAATGGTCCATTTCATCGTCTGACAAAGTGTGCATGCACACGAAAGCTCACACTTGAATAAAACTTTGTTGGTCTTAAAGGTGCCATTGGACTCTAACTTTGTACCATTTATATTTGTCGTTTATATTTCTAACGGGGGGGGGGAGGTTTGGGACCAGCCACGGTTAAAATATAGAGTTCTGCAAACTCAAGAAACTCCAGTTTTGCAGAGAAATATTAGTTTTAACACACACACACCCTCCTAATGTGGAACTCCAAAGGAAAAATAGCAGAACAAATGCTGAAGAGGACACCCAAAGTTATTATCTCAAACCAGTAAATAAACAACAACAACCCTGAGACGCTGGAGTGCCACTGCCACTCTGAGTAGACCTGAGTAGACACTCCAAAGGGATCTGTCAAGGATGGGCAAGTGGGCGTCAACATGGCAAATGGGGTTCAATGTGGCCAAGTGCAAGGTGATACACATTGATGGGGTCTGAACTGGCAGAGACTGATCAAAAGAGAGATCTTGGAGTTGTAGTAGATAACTCACTGGAAATGTCGAGACAGTGTGTGACTGCAATAAAAAAGGCCAATGCTATGCTGGGGATTATTAGGAAGGGTATTGAAAACAGATCAGCCAATATCATAATGTCCCTGTATAAATCAATGGTGTGACCTCATTTGGAATACTGTGTGCAGTTCTGGTCACCACACCTTAAAAAGGATATTATAGCTTTGGAAAAAGTGCAGAAAAGGGCAACTCGAATGATAAAAGGGTTGGAACACTTTCCCTATAAGGAAAGGTTAAAGCGCTTAGGGCTCTTTAGCTTGTAGAGACGACGACTGAGGGGTGACATGACTGAAGTTTATAAGATTATGCATGGGATAGAGCAGATAGAGAAAGAGGTACTTTTCTCCCTTTCTCACAATACAAGAACTTGTGGGCACTCAATGAAATTGCTGAGCATTCGGGTTAGAACGGATAAAAGGAAGTACTTCTTCACCCAAAGAGTGTTTAACACATGGAATTCACTGCCACAGGAAGTGGTGGCAGCTACAAGCATGGAGGGCTTCAAAAGGGAATTAAAGCATATGGAGCAGAGGTCCATCAGTGGCTATTAGCCACAAGGTATAGATAGGGACTCTGGGGCAAGTGATGCTCTGTCTTCTTGGTGCTTGGGGCTTCTAATGTCCTGGCCCCACTGGTGGACCTCTTGATAACACCTGGTATTTATGGCCACTGTGTGACAGAGTGTTGGACAAGATGGGCCTTTGGCCTGATCCAACATTGGCGTCTCTTATGTTATTATGACCCGGAGTGTGTGTGTGTGTGTGGGGGGGAAGCTTGCAATGCTCAGCCATTCCATATTCTTCCCCTGAGTTCTAGGCGCAGACCATTTATATTTGTAGTTTATATTTTGGGGAGGGGGTTGGGACTAACCACAGTTAAAATACAGAGCTCAACAACTCAAGGAACTTCAGTTTTGCAGAGAAATATCAGTTTTAACACACACCTCCTCTTAATGTGGGGCTCCAATGGAATAGCTGCTATAATATCTTTAATTGTGCTTGTGTGTGTCCTTAATAAAGTTTATATCGCTGCTACCTGGTGTTACATTTTATGACATGCATGGTCCATTGCAACAAAGTCAAATTTATATCAGATCTGGCCCTCATAACAAATGAGTTCGACACCCCTACCGTAGAGTCTTTTGGCCAGTGTGATTCAGTGTTTTTTAGGAAACCACATGGTTCCAGCATCATAGCATCAGCTTAAGATCAGCTCTGAGATCACCTTGGCTTTGTTCCCTGCCAGACACTTTAACAACTATCCTAATTCTATTCAAGACTCTATTAAATATCTTCACTGTCTAGACCAACTAGCCAGAAGTACATGAAGAGCATAGAGAAAAAATGCCCTAATAAAGCATGCAAAACACCTACAAAAGAGTATGAAGTATTTCAAAGTATTAATTTAATATGAGTAACATCACTCAGTTCTGTAGGGCTGTTGCAATATGATAGTTATGGAGACTATGGCTTATGAGTAAATTAGCTATTTTCATAGAATCATAGAGTTGGAAGGTACCTCCAGGGTCATCTAGTCCAACCCCCACACAATGCGGGAAATTCACAAACACCTCCCCCTCCACACCTGCAGTGACCGCTGTTCCACACCCAGAAGATGACAAAAAGCCTATAGGATCCCTGGCCAGACTGGTCAGGAGAAAAATTGCTTCCTGACCCCAAAGTGTCAATCAGCAGTTCCCTGGGCGTGTAAGAAAGGGTGACAAGAACTAAGCACTGAGGCAACCCTTCCTGCCTTCCATCTCATGATCTGCCTAAGCTCACAGAATCCCCATTGCTGTCAGATGGCCATTTAGCATAAAGAATAAACTACAATTAAAAGTAAATTATAAAAACTTTGAAACATTAGTGTTTACATTAATGTGCTACCTACCTTCCCATATTTTTGAGCATAAGATCCTGTAAGAAGTGAATGGAAAACAATGATTGTTTCATCCAAATCCCAAACGAATACACGCTGAAAATGGAAGTATTGACAAAAATCAATAGACATAAAAGCAGAAAGTAAATTACTGTCAAAATTGATTTGCTAGCGAAATGCAGGGTATTAATTGCAAGAAACCACTGAGCCTCTAAGGGCAGAATTCATCTAGTTGATGTGTTATCTAAGAAAACCCCCCTTGAACTGTTCATTCTAGCAAAGGTATTCATCTCTACAGGGAAAGACAGCATTGGGCTAAAATGTAGACTGGTTAGAACAACAATTAGAGAAACTCTATGTTATACAAAAATGATCAGTTCAGCAGTAGAATATTAGAGAAGGGATGAACATAACATTAGTAGTCTAGAAAGGCAGTGCTTGGAAACTTGGGCTTAAAACAAAGGATTGGGGAAAGACAGACATCATTTATCTTGGACACTAATAGTGTGATATAACCATGAAGGGTGCATGCACCTGCTGTCAGTGAAATTTTAAAATGTACAGTAAGTATGAAACTGTCTTTTAAAAATTATTTACTATAAAATAATACAAAAATACAAAAACAGTTAAATATGGATAAGTGGCTGGATCTCTCCCACAGTGTACTACAATTCTTTGTAAGCAGTATGTAGGGTGAAACACACGGAATGCATGAGCAACTCATTCCTATAATGATAATGCTGTATAGAACAGTTAGAATGTGGGAAAATAGTTTCTTACTACTGCCATTTCAACACAAAAGAATGGGCAAAGTGATAGTGCTGTTCAACGTTAGGAGCAAAATGTTACAAGATACTTATTTAATGGTGTATATTACTCTGTATAGACATTTGAAATATGGGGACCAAAGCAGTTTACATTATTGTCTCCTCCTTTTAATCCACACAACAACCCTGTAAGGTAGGTTAGGATGAAAATTTGTAAGTGGTCCAAAATCACCCAGTGAGCTTCCAGAGCAAGATAGGGATTCAAACTTGGGTCTCCCTGACCCTGGTCTGCATTGAACTGAACAGCAGTAAGCAGCTGGCCTAGTTGAGTCATGCACATCAGGTAGTATCAAGTCACTGAAAGGTCTAGGGCTGCTAACCTCCAGGTCAGACTGAAGATGCCCCATAATTAGAACATTTCAAGACAACGTATCTCCCTGTAGAAAACAGCTCCTTTGAAGAACCAGGGCTCTTTTTGTAGCAGGAACTCCTTTGCATATTAGGCGACACACCCCTAATGTAGCCAATCCTCCAAGAGCTTACAGCAGCCCATGTAAGAAGAGCTCTGTAAGCTCTTGGAGGATTGGCTACATTAGGGGTGTGTTGCCTAATATGCAAAGGAGTTCCTGCTACAAAAAGAGCCCATTTGGACTCTATGACATTATATCCTGCTGAGGCCTCTCCCCTCTCCAAACCCTGCCCTTCTCAGACTCCACCACAAAATCTCCAGAAATTTCCCAGCCTGGATTTGGCCAGGCCTGGACCCAATGAATCCTCCCTCAAAGACTAAAAGACATATGGAAAGAGGCCCCTCCCCCTATCTTTACTTTAAAAAAAAAGGTTTTAATGAGAAAGTATTAAAAAAAGATTTTAAAGACTAATATGCAAATGAACTGCCAGAAGTACAGGCTGGGTTTCGAAGAGGTAGAGGAACTAGAGATCAAATTGCCAACATTTGCTGGATTATGGAGAAAGCAAGGGAGTACCAGAAAAACATCTACTTCTGCTTCAAGCCTTTGATTGTGTGGATCACAACTAACTAAAAGGGATGGGAGTACCAGACCACCTCACATGTCTCCTGAGAAACCTGTATAAGGGTCAAGAAGCGACAGTTAGAACCAGATATGGAACAACTGATTGGTTTAGCATAGGAAAAGGAGTACGACAAGGATGTATATTGTCACCCTGCTTATTTAATTTATATGCAGAGTACATCATACGAAATGCCAGCCTGGATGAATCACAAACTGGAA
This sequence comes from Gekko japonicus, assembly GCF_001447785.1. NCBI lineage: Eukaryota > Metazoa > Chordata > Lepidosauria > Squamata > Gekkonidae > Gekko > Gekko japonicus. The sequence goes on along the minus strand of NW_015165835.1, from coordinate 1,546,700 downwards.
TTAAGATTGCCGGGAAAAATATCAACAACCTGAGATATGCAGACGGTACCACTCTAATGGCAGAAAGTGAAGAGGACCTACAGAGCCTTTTGCTAAGGGTGAAAGAGAGGAGAGTGCAAAAGTTGGCTTCAAACAACATCAAAAAAAACCTAAGATCATGGCATCCAGACCCATCACTCCTTTGCAAATAGAAGGGAAAGTCATGAGCTTCCGGATAGGGTGGGGTATAAGTCATGAGCTACCGGATAGGTTTAAATCCCAAAATAAATAAAATAGATAAATAAATGGAAGGAGTGACAGACTTCACGATCCTGGGATTCAAGCTCACTGTAGATGGTGACTGCAGCCATGAAATTAAAAGACCCCTGCTCCTTGGGAGAAAAGTGATGGCAAACCTAGACAGCATGATAAAAAGTAGAGACATCACTCTGCCAACAAAAGTCTGTATGGTCAAAGCAATGGTATTTTCCCAGTAGTAATGTATGACTGTGAGAGTTGGACCATAAGGAAGGCCAAGCGCTGAAGAATAGATGCTTTTGTATTATGGTGCTGGACAAGACTCTTGAGAGTCACTTGGCCTGCAAGGAGATCAAATCAGTCAATCCTAAAAGAAATCAACCCTGACTGTTCCCTGGAAGGTCATATACTGAAGCTGAAGCTCAAATACTTTGGCCACCAAATGAGAAAGGAGCACTCACTGGAGAAGACACTGATGCTGGGAAAGATTGAAGGCAAAGGATGAGATGGTTAGACAGTGTTATTGATGCAATGAACATGAAATTAAGCAAACTCTGGAGGACGATGGAAGACAGGAGGGCCTGGCATGATGTGGTCCATGGGGTTACGAAGAGTCGGACTCGACTGTGCGACTGAACAACAACAATGCAAATGAAATTGGAAGCTTTTTTTTTTTTGCTGAGTCTAATGGATAAACAGTTAGAAAGCACTCATGGAACTTTATTTTTGTATATGACAATGATAGGACACACACAAGATACTCAAAAATGGAAAACTTCGATAATACCTACAATGGAGGAATGGTTGGTGAAGATGATGGAGCTAGCAGTAATGGCCAAACTTACTTTTTTGATTAGGGAAAAAACACTTTCTAGATTTACTGTTATCTGGAAACCCCTTATAGACTTCTTGTGTGAAACAGAAAAAAATGATTTGATGATTTGTGGGTTTGAAGATTAAGAGGTAAAAATATAAGATTACAGGGAAAGGAGATATATTTCTTCTATTGTTACCTTAGAGTAAGGGTACATGTAAATGTACATTTTTCTGTAACAGAAGAAAAATGGTTGTTTTTTCCTCTTTATATCTTTATAACTGTTTTTACTGTATTATTTTTTATTTATTTTTACTTTTATAAAATGCTTTCTCCCCCTGCCTTTTACTGACAGAACCCAGCCTGGATGCTGTGGTTTCCTAGCAATGGCCACTGAAGGAATCCAGTGCTTAAAGCTACAGGCACTCCATGTATGTATTTTGAGTTTTTTAAAATTTCACATTTTCCTGCAAACTTGGGGTGTTTTTCAGGTTTGTAGAAAGATCTGTCTTGCCTGTTCACAGTTCTAATAACTGGATTTAAATATCCTCAGATTTGACCGACTTCGCTATTATGATATAGATATAAGCCAAAAGAAGAAGAAAGAAAAGATGCACACACTTTGTAGCTGCAGTCCTAAAGTGACAGGAAAAAGCACTATTGAAATGACTAGGATTTATACTCAAAAATGGAAAACTTCGATAATACCTACAATGGAGGAATGGTTGATGAAGATGATGGAGCTAGCAGTAATGGCCAAACTTACTTTTTTGATTAGGGAAAAAACACTTTCTAGATTTACTGTTATCTGGAAACCCCGTATAGACTTCTTGTGTGAAACAGAAAAAAATGATTTGATGATTTGTGGGTTTGAAGATTAAGAGGTAAAAATATAAGATTACAGGGAAAGGAGATATATTTCTTCTATTGTAACCTTAGAGTAAGGGTACATGTAAACGTACATTTTTCTTTAACAGAAGAAAATTGGTTGTTTTTTCCTCTTTATTTCTTTATAACTATTTTTACTGTATTCTTTTTTCTTTCTTTTTCCTTTTATAAAATGCTTTCTCCCCCTGCCTTTTACTGACAGAACCCAGCCTGGATGCTGTGGTTTCCTAGCAATGGCCACTGAAGGAATCCAGTGCTTAAAGCTACAGGCACTCCATGTATGTATTTTGAGTTTTTTAAAATTTCACATTTTCCTGCAAACTTGGGGTGTTTTTCAGGTTTGTAGAAAGATCTGTCTTGCCTGTTCACAGTTCTAATAACTGGATTTAAATATCCTCAGATTTGACCGACTTCGCTATTATGATATAGATATAAGCCAAAAGAAGAAGAAAGAAAAGATGCACACACTTTGTAGCTGCAGTCCTAAAGTGACAGGAAAAAGCACTATTGAAATGACTAGGATTTACTTACTAGTAAATATGCATAGAATTGTAACGCAAGACATCCCTTATTCCATACACATTGCATACTCCTAGCAAAAAATCATCCAATCAACAATATTTTGTACCACCATTTAATACTTCATTTACATGTAAAAACAATCTAAAATATATATTATTTTAGCATTAGAGCTATAACTGAAGCCAACTATTTATTAGTTTTTAAATGACCATACCTCCAAGTCACTATCAGGAGGAGGTGATGGGTTATTTTTCCGCCCTCTGCCCCTTGATTTTGACCCAGAACCTCTACATGTTCTTTCATCAAGATCTTTGATTGGTGTTGAGGGGCTCTGCACAGTATCAAACTCTCCTGTAAACAAACAGTTCATGAAAAAACAATTATGTCTTTTTAACTTAACAGAAAGGAATAGACACACTTTTATGTATAATTGTTCAGATAAGGTCTGCCCAAAAGTTTCGAGAACAAGAACTTTTACTTGTCTGTAAATGTCCTATATGTCCTAGTAGTAGTGCCGTCTCCCCCTGCCTTTTAAGAAGTAAGCCTCCTTTAACTGTAATGTCATCTGAGAGAAAGGACAAATTACCCATACCAAGAACAATGTATAACCTCTTGCAAAGTACCTGGGTAAAATAGTAACTGGGGTAAACATATTAAGTATCTCCATCTGATCCCTGCCTTCAAATCAGACAATGGAAAAAAAAATCCCATTACTAGTGGCAGTTGAGTTATCTGGCCACTGGGATATATACAACAGCCGCTCCATCCTATAGACCCAAAAAGATGTGCTTCCCCCCGTGTTCTTTAAAAATAAATCTCCCAAAACATCTGCAGAACTTGCCTCCTGAAGGCACAAGATCTTCTCTTCAGAAAAAAAAAGTTTATAATGTCTTGTGAACTTATGAATGGGACACCCATATGATTGCTCTATACATTTTTCAACAGGAACATGATCCCAAAAAGTGCTGAGGCTGTCACTTTTCTCAAGGAATATGCTGTGATGTCCCATGGCTTTTACCTAATGTTTTTCTTTAGACATCTGTACTTCAGAAGATCCTTACCATGATTAGAAGGTTCATCAAAGGAAACAACAAGTATTCTCCTAGCATGAAGTGCTGGGTTGTGACTAAACTCTTGAGTTGCTTTAAAGTGTGAATAAATGAATCAGAAGCGAGGGCCTAATATGAGTCTTTAACAATTGTAAATACTTTAGGAATAAGGGCAGGTTCAGGACCGGAGGTAGCACTACCTTGTTCGATGGAAGATGAACAAGTGCTCATTTAGTACAGTACTCTGAGCTATGACTATGAGCTGATCTTATGGCCAGTTTAAAGTGACAGACTTGCAAGCCCCCATTCCTTAAAGTCCCTGGGAGGCTGGAAAACTCCACAGCTTTCCCAAGTCTCTGCTCAGTAATGCTGCCCACTTCCTTACTTGCTTGGATTACCCAAAACAAACTGGATATTCCACTGCCATCAGCCACTCTGAGACAGAGTTCTAAATCTAGTACTCTAGATCTGTGTTGCTGGTCAGAGGCTCTGCTTAGCTGCTGCACCTCCCACTTCACTCCTATTGGCTAGCATAGGGATGATCTAATGCAACTTCACAATCTCAAGCACAATTTACATTCCAGGTTTGACAAGAGATCCCTTTTGCAGTACATTTCCTAAACAATGTTTAAATAGGCAGGCTAGTATCACTTGCTACTCGTGCCTCTGGCACAAGCCGAAGGGTAAGAGCCAAAGGGCTCTTGGCTTGTGGGTCTTAGCCTAGGGGCTCTGTAAGAAGCCCAGGAAGAGCTAGAAAGCCAGGGCCCTAGTCTTCTTGGGTTCCCAGTAAGGTAAGTAGACTTCTACAAGGGCACCACATAAATACAAAGGATTTTAAAAGGTGGATTATACATAATTATTATTTTAAAAGCAGTTATGAAGCCAGAATGCCAGCAGGGAGTTGGGGGCTATCCAGTGTTTTGCACTGAGTGTCACATGTATGACTATCTGCCCACTGGACAGCTCCTGGTTCTCAGGGAATGAGTTTGCTCCCTTGAGGCCAAGGTGGCAGACCTGGAGAAGCAGAGACAGTCAGTTAGGCACACGGAGAAGCAGGGGACTTGTTAGATAAGTCCCACTCTGAATACGGCAGCCCAGCCACTGTCAGGGAGCATGAGAGTCGAGGGGAAACTGGGCACCATGCTGTGGATAAGGGGAATGTACCCTCAGAAGGGACCTCTTCTTCAGCTGGTGAACCGGTATCCTTTTGCACCAAGGAATCATCCCTTGGCAGGGAGGGAGGGGGGCTCTTGGTAGCTGGTGGTT
>NW_015165835.1:1539847-1540016 GCF_001447785.1 Gekko japonicus | reverse complement strand
AGTAGGCACATTGATGAACAACAACTATTGAGGCAGACTCAGCATGGCTTCTGTAAGGGAAGATCTTGTCTCACTACCCTGTTGGTGTCCTTTGATGGAGTGAATAAACATGTGGACAAGGGGGACCCAATAGATGCTGTTCACCTTGACTTCCAGAAAGCTTTTGATA
>NW_015165835.1:1530308-1539711 GCF_001447785.1 Gekko japonicus | reverse complement strand
CAATTTTCTCAGTGGAGGATGGTAAGCAGTGGGATACCGCAGGGATCAGTACTTGGTCCAATACTTTTTAACTTGATTATTAATGATTTGGAGTTGGGAGTAAGCAGTGAAGTGGCTAAATTTGCAGATTACACGAAGTTGTTCAGGGAGGTGAGAACCAGGGAGGATTGTGAGACACTCCAAAGGGATCTATTGAGGATGGGTGAGTGGATGTCAACGTGGCAAATGGGGTTCAAAGTGGCCAAGTGCAAAGTGATGCACATTGGAGCAAAAAATCCTAACTATAAATACACCTTGATGGGGTCCGAACTGGCAGAGACTGACCAAGAGAGAAATCTTGGAATTGTAGTAGATAACTCAATGAAAATGCCTAGACATTGTGCAACTGCAATAGAAAAGGCCAACACTATGCTGGGATTAGGAAGGAAATTGAAAATAAATCAGCTGGTATCATAATGCTATGTATAAATCAATGGTGCAGCCTCATTTGGAGTACTGTGTACAGTTCTGGTCACCACACCTCAAAAAGGATATTATAGCATTGGAAAAAGTGCAGAAAAGTGCCACTAGAATGATAAAAGGCTTGGAACACTTTCCCTATGAAGAAAGGTTAAAACACTTGTGGCTCTTTAGTTTGGAGAAACGACAGCTGAGGGGTGACATGATTGAGGTTTATAAGATTATGCATGGGATAGAGCAGGTTGAGAAAGAAGTACTTTTCTCCCTTTCTCACAATACAAGAACTCGTGGGCACTCAATGAAATTGCTGATTAACACATGGAATTCACTGCCACAGGAGGTGGTGGCGGCTACAAGCATGGACAGCTTCAAGAGGGAATTAGATAAGCATATGGGGCAGAAGTCCATCAGTGGCTATTAGCCACAAGGTATAGATAGTAACTCTCAATCTGGGGCAAGTGGTGCTCGATATTCTTGGTGCTTGGGGGGGGGCAACAGTGGGAGGGCTTCTAGTGTCCTGGCCCCATTGATGGACCTCCTGATGACACATGGTATTTTTGGCCACTGTGTGACAGAGTGTTGGACTGGATGGGCCATTGGCGTGTTCCAACATTGGCTTCTTTTATGTTCTCTTATGTTCTTATGAAGTTGCAGTAAGTTAAAGTTCAACATTACCTTATAGTTCTCATGATTGGATTAGGTAAGATGGCCTAAGTAAAAGCTTAGTCCTTCATGACTTGTGCCCATACAGGGAGAACAAGATGGAGGAGAGAACTGCTTCTTCTCTGTGTTCCGAGAATCTATAATCTCACTTTGGGCGATTTCTCACTAGAGCTGCCTCGCAGCACAGCCGCCGTTTGCCCCGACACAAACATGTCAATTTCACAACCGAAGCTCCGGGGCTGCATTTTGCCTCGGGGCTTCGCCCGATTTCCTCCGCAGTTTCGTGATCCTGGTTTTTGAGGATCATGAAACTGCGGAGGAAATCGGGTGAAGCCCCGAGTCAAATGCAGCCCCACAGCCTCGGGTGTGAAATTGACATGTTTGTGTTGGGGCAAACGGCGCTGTTCTGCGAGGCAGATCTAGTGAGAAATCGCCCTTTGTGTGTTCAGAGAATCTATAATCCATCCCTCAACTGGGGTTGTTCATATCTTCCTGCCACACAGAGTAAGATAATTCATTCTAGCCATTTGGAGATGAGCACCGCAACCCTAGAGTCGGACTCGACTGGCTTTCGAGCAAGGGAACTTTTACCTTTAATTCTCTTATGAAATGTGGCGAGCTATACCCCTTCTTCTTGGTTCATTTGGGACTGGTTCTTATATTGTCTGTACATACACACACACTGACCCATGCAAAGTGGAACAAGATAATATTGATTGTTGTATAATTGGAGAAGACTTTTGACCTTTTTCTGGTTCAGTTCGAACTCTGGTGGCTCAAATACATCCTTTTAAAATGAGGGGCAACAATCTGCCTTTCTTACTGGAATTAAAAGCTGATTACAAGTACGATAAAACTATTCAGTCAATCAGTAAGCTGATCACAACCCTGAGACAATTGTCTGATTACAAAGTTATGTAAGTACTGGATGGCTGTGATGGTCTTTGTTCTGAGACAGACCATCAATGTCATTAGAACTTTGGTTGAAGAACCTTAAACCCAAAGATAGCCTGAATATCAGAGTTCAACACAGGCAGTATTTGTGGTCATAGGCAAACTGAAAGGATCAATACCCACTTGGAAGATAAATTCCTGACAGATCTATTGAAGTCACACATCCATAATTATGTCTTGAAGAGTTCCAATATAGAATGTATTAGTTTTTATGACTGTTCAATCACTTTAACACCTGAAAGGTTAATATATCCCCATTTTTCTTTTGAATGGATGTCATATGCCCAACAGTGCCTCTGAGGTTTAGAAACCAGTTTGATGGTTCTAATGTCCAAGACTTGTATCTGACAATATGCAGAAGTGTTTTTCTAGGAATTTGCATCTTGAAAGTAAAAGAAACTTGATTATCGAAGACATCTCGTGATCCAATATAGAATTCTGAAATACGGACTCCAGGACCCAAGCAAATGATGTTTATTGATGTTAGGCCCTACCAAAATGAATAAGATTACCTAATCAGGAACAAGAAGTAGACCAAGTAGACCAAGTTGACATTATATGGAGGTGAACTCCTTGGCTCTGCCAAAGATACTGGAAGAAGAAGTAGACTGTTTTGCAGATAACTTGCCACAGGAACAAGGTAGGCTTGCTCATCTTGTGTGGGAGCCACAAATCAAGCTTCAAATTCCATTGCTAAATATGGCTCAGGAATATCCAGATTCATCTTTCAGTGTAGATTTCTTGTGTCAACCATCTTTCATAGATCTGTATTTCATTTTCTTGTATGACTGTCATAGAAAATATGTAAATGGTGACAGATTCCCTGAGAACTATGGCCATAGTTTCAAGATGTCTTTGGACAGCTACTTATATATTTCAGTCACTGAAATCAATAAAAAGGCTTCTGCCACCAGCTACAGGCATTGTTTTGGAGATCAAGACAGAACAAGGATATTTACAGATGACACTTGTAGGCATTCCAAGATGTCTTGGCTTAGAGCCTGTACTTTTTTGATCAATCTATACCAGAGTGGATTGATTTAAATCAAGGAACTTTAAATCATGAACATAAATGGCCAATTTGAATCTGACTGAAATAAAGAAATCTACTTAATTAGACTCTTACTAAATAAAAGTGGATACTGATTTGTTTAATATGCATAAAACATATTGATGTAAAACTGAACCTTTATGCAATAGCAAAGGATACACTGTACCTTTCTTAAATATTAACTTAACATTTTACTATTCTTTAAAACCACATACAGTATATTGCTTGGTTTTAGATCACTTACTGATCATGATCCCAAACAAGTTTCTGTAGACAGATTTTGGTTGGAATCAACAGTAGAAAGTGGTGGTGCTTTTCAGTGATCCTTTTATGTTTATGGCTTCGGTTGAGCCTAATGTTTCCATGGAGCAAGAACTTGTCTGTGAAACACAATTTTCCTGCATGTCTTTCCCATAGAAGCCTCAAATGCTCCCTGAACCCTGTTTCTGGGGGTCCCCAGTTATTTATTCAGTGATGAAAGAAAAACATTCACTAACTTTTACTTAGATAGTTCTTGAAGTCCTAAAAGCTTTGATGTGTACACATTTATCCCCTCTGCTAGCAAAGGCAGTTTCATTTCAGTTGAGGAGGCAGATCCATCTGTACTTACTATTCAGATCTAACCAAAGAAGTATTATGTTCTGCCCTTTCCAGAATTTTAAACATATGAAAAAACTGACTTATATTCAGAATTTTTAAAATCCTTAATATACCTGAAAAATGTTTTATATAGCACTGCTCTATTAAGTAATGTTTACATCCAGCTGATCTCAAGTATGCTCCTTCTATCTTTGCCACACAAAATAAATAAATAAAAGCTATTTCCAGTTTGCATTTTACATTCCTTATTGCCATTTGCTTCAGGCTTCAGTTTTGGATCAAGTTTGTACACCAATGTATAATTCCCTATTAACCAGTATTGTAACTAATCACTGTATCTTGTATGTTCTGGATATTTACAGTCAAGTTTATTTCATTAAGGTTATCTCTAAATCAGAATGGCCAGCTGTCTCCTACTTGAATGCAAGGTATGATTCTATTTTCAGATTGCAGAAGCCACTTAGTGCATGGCTCTTCAGACAACTGTAAGTGTAATTGCTTGATTTGCTTTTTACAAGTAGCAATAGCTCATCACAATATTTTCTTAGCCCTAAACAGATTTTAAATCCTTCAATTGATCTTAAATAATGACTTGTGCATGAATATATTTCCAAATTCCTCACAGAAGAAATGCAAGTAACATATATGTGCATATGGAAAAGCTGCAGAGAAGGTGTTAATGTTTATGACTACTCAATGTATTGCATGTTTGCAAAGCACTAACTATCTGAAGGGTTTAAAGCATTTGTTTGTAACAAAACCCTGTTCTATTTATAAAGATGCATTAGAAATCTTATCATTTTTCTTGATGGGGTAGTTTGTATAGCTTGAAAGCTTGCTTTCTCCCTGTACCAGAAGAGGCTAGCATGAGTGTTCATTTTATATTGCAAAATATATATGTCTGTCTATCGATTGATCGTACATTTGGTGCACACATTTGGCCTTTCACCAGTGTCAGTTCTGAGGATTTACCATTAGTGTGTCATCTTGCTTGAATTTGCACTTTGATTGTTTATTTAGATACTTATACCCACTTTTCTCCCCAATGAGAACCCAAAGCAGGTTACAACATTTTCGCCTCCTCCCATTTTATCATCACAACAATGCTGTGATGTCAGGTAGGCTGAGAGAAAAATGAGGAGGCAATTGAGGAAACAACGCAAAAAGAAAAGTTAACCTCCTTTCTTGTGCAGCACTATGTCCCAAATTTTCAGATGCCCCACATCTGCTGTTTAACTTAAAAGTAGGCATCTGGGTATCCAAGCGCAGGGTGAGAGGCCTGTTCTGTGGATGAGGAAGGGGAGAAGTCCAGCCTCAGAGAGCTGTCTGACTCGGTGGTGGCCATCTGCATACACATAGATCTGAGAAACCTGCAAGTACTACCATTATGGGGCCTTTTGTTGCCCTTTTCATGTCTTGCAGGAGGGGAATGGCAACTGTGTTCCTGCCCAACTTGCCCAGCCCATGGAAGATGAAGGAGAATATAGCCTCAGCATGGGCTCCAGAGGAGGGATAAGAAGTATGATAATGTAATAAGGAAGATTTATATGCCTTTTAAAACAGAGGTACTTTCAAATACTTCTTGCACCTCAAATATAAAGTTGCCCACTCACTTCCAACATATCTGAAGTGTATAAGTAGTCACACAACACTGCAAATGATTCTACTCCCACTCTGAAAATACACTACATGCTTCTGTCCTTCTGTATCACTTTAAAAATACACTCATCTAAATGGACTGCAATATTTTGAATGTGCAGTCTATGAAAATGTACTGTAGTTTTCTTTCAGAAATTTAGCGCGGTGAGCTTTCTTATTAGTTTGTTCTCATCAGCTTTTCAACCTTTTAGTAGCTTAACATATCAAATTTTACTCATTTTCCATAGAACTTCATTGCCAGAAAATACTGTCTATAATATATATTTATTTATTTCATTTAAAGCCTAGCTGAATTTATAACCCACTTTTCTAGTATAAAGTTCTCAAAATTGCTTATAGCACTTCAGAAAAAGACAATATATAGCACTTCAAAAACACTACCCATTGCTGTTCCTACATTTTGTTGATGCATATGCCACAACTAACTTCAACTAACAGACCATAATTCAATTTCTTATGTGCTTACTATAGAAAGTTTCAATAGGTATGACGAAAAGGGAAAAGGAATCTGTCATCTGAACACAGCAAGTCCAAGTGCTCTAAAGGATAGTTTTCAGAAATACTACCTGTTAGATACACATCTTGAATTAGGCATGGATTAAAGTATTTACTTTGAAAGCCAAGACCTTAAAATCTGAGGGAGGGTCTACCCTCCTTGGACTTTTACAGGCAGATGCATATAATAGCCAATGGGATCAACTACTAGAAAAGAAAATGAAATCTCTAGGTATAACAAACAATATGGTGAAGATCATGGATATCAAAGAAATAATTAGGCTAATTTAATTGTGTGCTAAGAAATTGGATATTAACAGCACATCGGTCAGGGCCCGCAAGGTATGCTCAATGTCTTATTTAGATATTGCCCTCCTGATGCAACAGTACTTTTATCAGTTGACAATACCAAAGTTCAGAAGAGCTTTTACTTTGGCCAGAATGAATTCTCTTCCATTGGCAATCATGGAGGGCAGATACTAAAAAGTGCCATATACAAATAGAATATACAGATGCTCATCTGATAAAGATGAAACTATTGTGCATATGATTATGGAGTGTCCTATATTTAATGAGTTGAGGGCCAGTTTAATTACTCCTTTACTCCAAATGATGGAAAAGTCTAAGGAGGCACCTGATAATACGAGGGCGCGGGTGACGTGGTTATTATCAGATACAAATGATTGTATTACTTTGTCTGTGGCAAAAATGTTAGGGGCAATAATTAAACAGCAGCAGAAGAATATCAAATAAGGCATTATTTTATTTTATTATTTTATTTTCTGCTCAAGGCTATAGCTGTATGAGCAGTAATAGACAGACAGACAGACAGACAGACAGACAGGTACACAAGGCCAACTGGGCAGGGTCTATGGATGTAGTGTTGGGAGAAAGGATTTAGGCAATGGTAATTATTTTGAGACAAAATTACTCTGTACAAATTAAATTAAGTTATCCTGTACAAATTAAATATACCAGATTGCTGCCATTTAGTATCAGAAGTATTGCAGAGCACCTTCAAAATAAATAATAAATATTTAAATACAAGCCAGAAGACACTAGGAGCCTTCAGTTTGGGATACTTCATCCCCAGGGATGATGGTATATGTATTCCAGGCTAACTGGAATATATAGATGGTGAAATACATAGATGATATATATGATATATAGACTAAACAGTGAAAGGTGGCAGAGGAAGCACAGCAGAGTAGTTTCAATTCAAGAGCGAGGGGGCAGATTTCTCATGATTTCTCCTCCTTAATACAGCCCTCCCGCATGCTGTAGTTTATGAAGGTCCCCAATCCTCAGCAGAGGATTTCTGTGTCATGCAGGGTGCTCCTGGGGAAAGGAGATAGTGGTAAAATATCTGATTCCTCAAGTTCTTTCTATCACACTTCTGTAGGATGCAACCTACCTTGGGCTGCCAGTGGCACTGATGGGGCAGAAAGGTACGATATAAATTATGCAAATAAGTAAGTAAATAAATATATAACCCAGAATTATAAAGCACATAAAAGAACAAGCCAAACTCAGGAAGAATGGAGGGAGTTCATCCATATACATAAAGGCATGGTGTTATGTACGCGGACCGCCAGCAGGGGTCTGCGGCTCCAGGCAGGAGCTTAGCTCCTCAAGACAATAGGAACTGAGGATCCTAGTTCCCCCAGCACAGACCAATAGGAACTATGGCTGGAAATTCAAACTCCCCAGTGGGACTGTGGGTGTGCTGGGTGGGTGTGTATATAGTTGGCCTTGCAGGGCCGTTTTGCAGTTCGATGTTAAGTACGATAAATGTGTGCAAACACATGTCAATGTCCGAGTCCTCCATGCTGCGAACCCAGTACTTTTCAGTGGCGACGAGGATAGAGCCCATTTCACATGCCATATGGGAAAGGCCTATCGTAACCCCCCTTAAGCCCAATGGCAAAGTCCGCATATCTGCGGACTATAATTGCACAATTAATAAGGCCCTTCACGACCACTCCTATCCGGTCCCGGTCGTCAGTCATGTTCTGGCCTCTCTGGCGGGAGCTAAATTTTTCGGGAAACGTGATCTGGCGCAAGCCTATCAACAGTTGCCGGTAGATGAGGCCACGGCGCAAACGATAGTCACCCACAGGGGGGCCTTTAAGGTAAACAGGTTACAATTCGGCGTGAGCGTAGCCCCGGGGATTTTCCAACAATTAATGGATTCATTGTTAAAAGGGATCCCTGGAGTGAAGCTGTTCTTTGACGATGTCTTGATTGCCGCGGCGTCCCCTGACGACTTCGCCTCCCGCCTCCGCGCCGTCCTGCAACGTTTTAACTCGGCTGGCCTCAAGGTGAAACGGGAGAAATGCCTCCTCGGGGTTTCTGAAGTGGACTTCCTGGGGTTCATGGTAGATGCTACCGGCCTTCATCCAGCTAAAGACAAAGTGAAGGCCATTGTGGAGGCTCCTGCACCCACATGTAAAGCAGAACTACAGGCGTTCTTGGGACTCATAAACTTTTATCATGCCTTTTTGCCACACAAGGCTGCTGTAGTGGAGCCCTAAACCGGCTCCTGGATAAGTCGGCTCCTTGGTCCTGGGGCCCGAGGGAAGCAACGGTGTTCAGGGGGGTGAAAGCGCTTTTAATTTCAAACGATGTGCTGGCCCACTTTGATGAATCCCTACCGGTTGTGTGACGCCTCTCCCTATGGCGTCGGCACAGTGCTGGGCCACGTCCTCCCTGATGGCTGCGAGGTTCCCGTGGCCTATTACTCCAGAACCTTAACACCCGTGGAGCGCAACTATGCACAAATTGACAGGGAGGGGTTGGCGATCGTTGCTGGGGTCAAGAAGTTCACAACTTCGTTTACAGGTGCCCTTTCACAATTGCTATGGACCATAAGCCCCTCTTAGGCCTCTTAGCTGCCAACAAGCAAACGCCCCAAGTCATGTCACCCCGGGTCCTCAGGTGGTCCCTTTTTCTGGCTGGCTACCAGTACCGCCTGGAACACTGCCCGGGCAAGACGATGGGCCATGCCGACACACTGAGCCGGCTACCGCTGCCAGTCGCTGACGCCGATCCCACTCCTGTGCTAGGGGTCCTGCTCATTGAAAGTCTTCCGGAGCCTCCTCTGCAAGCTGCCGACATTGCTGCCAAGTCAGCCCGCGACCCCCTCCTATCCCGGGTCTTGGGCTGGGTGGTGAGGGGTTGGCCTATGTCATCCCCGGGCCCTGAATTTTCAGCCTTCACTACCAGGAAGGATGAACTCTTGGCCCTTAAGGGGTGTCGTGGTCCCCAGCAGCCTGCGACAGCGGGTACTCATGGCACTCCACGAGGCGCATCCCGGCATCGTAAGAATGAAGGCACTACCCCGGAGCTATGTGTGGTATCGATGCTGAGATAGAGTCCTGGGTCCGGAGGTGCCAAACCTGCCAGCAAGTGTGACCTAACCCTCCAAGTGCACCCCCACAGCCGTGGGAGTCAATCCGTAAACCATGATCCTGGCTTCACGTTGATTTTGCCGGACCATTCCAGGGACTGTTGTTCTTAGTA
>NW_015165835.1:1508978-1529702 GCF_001447785.1 Gekko japonicus | reverse complement strand
CCCGCTTATTTAAAGGACTATATTACATATGTTGGGTCAGAACTATGGGGGGGGGGTAGCTTCTGCATCCCTGCTTAAGGGCATCCTGGAAACATCTGACTGGTTAATGCTTAGAAACAGAATGCTGAACCAGATAGATCCTTGATGTGATCCAGCAGGGCTTTATATTTCCTATGATGGAACTTCAAGCAGTCAGGAGCACCTAGTACATTTCCTATTCATAACTATTCCAGCTCTTAATAAGAAAAAAATCTAAACTCTATAATAATGGCAATTAAGAGTAGGTTACCAACTGATTTCACTGAGCAGAATTGAGATGCTGATCATCCCTAGCCTTTCCTATAATATTCTTCAGTACTGGAGGAGATAAAGATAGTAAAATACGTTATATTAAATATATTGTGAGCTATCCTGCCTGGACTTCAACATGAAGCCTGATGATAATTTGCATGTACATCAAAAAGTCAATGCTGTAGACCAGCAGATGCCAAGATAAGCCACTCTGCTATACAAACATTTTGAAAATCATGACGACATAGGCATGTCTACCTGCTGAGGGGAAATAACAGTCTTGTGTCACCTTAAAAACAAATGTGGCATACACTTTCATAAACCAGAGGTCAGCAGAGAGATTTTTACCCAGAGCTTCAAACTGTAGATGGAGGTTTCTGTGTGCGGGTGTTATAAAGACAGGTTAGAAGAACCACTTTCCCATGACAAGCTGTGTTATGTTGCATTGCTGAGTACAGATTAATTCCTGATCCAGTGAAAAGAGTAAACAGCACAGTAAAAAGAGTAAATTCTGAGTGGGTATGATCTATTCCCACTGTTCATGAATTACTGAAGTAGTATGAACCTAAATTGTATACATAAACTTTTAAGGAGAAAGAATTACTTTTTGTATGGAGCGGAACTCTTTTTTGAGTTTATAAACCTGATAGTATCTAGGGTGGAACATCTGCAGTTGGTAATTCATCAATGTATATGCTTGAATGCATTGCTTTTGTTGTCTTCTCAATATCCAACTTTGGTTCTCCAATCATCCCCATCCCATTTGTTGGGCATGAGGAGACCAGTAACTGCTTTGAAGATTTCCCACTAAATCTTGTAAATTTGTCTGCCTAGTATGAAGGTCAAGTTTTACTAAGCTAAATGTTTATTGTCTTTCATCTTTGTCCCCATATCTCAGTTCCTATGGATAAAGCTATTCTTTTGGTTTAAAACGTAATTTCTGTGAATGTGCTTCAAACTATGAATGGGGTTACACGGAATTAAAGACTAAAGGGAGTAGTATAAAGAACGAATACAGTCATGACAGGAATTAAAGACTAAAGGGAATAGTATAAAGAACGAATACAGTCATGGCATTAGATAACCAGGATATAAAAGTATTCATTTTCTCTCCCTTTCAAAGATATACAAGTACAGCAGTGATGCAGCCTTTTGGAATAATTTGACATAGGCTGGGAGTGCCTGTGCCTGGAAAGGACAGCAAGGGTCTTTCTTACCTCTGGTACTGCATTATAATTAGAATCCCATTTCTTTCCAAAGGATAAGAGTGTATTGTGCTTCTCTGCATATGGCAGTGATTGTACCAATGCAGAGATTCTTTGCGAGCATGGAACCCAATTCATTCAGAGACTGAACTGTCAGCTTTGACCTGTCCAACATTTGGCTATTCCCTTCCAGTTAGTGATTATTATTTTCTATACTGATTTTTAAAACCAAGAAATCATTAGCTGTAAATAATTACAAATAAAACATATTTACATAATGACTAGCAGTTCTGAAAACCACTTCCTAAATGTATGGAATACATAATTCTTTTTTCACCTGAATGAAGATCTGTACCTGGTTGACTAGTCAGCCCAGGCAGAGATTCCTGAAGCTGGTATGTTGATGATGAAGAAGAGGTACCATCTGCAGTGCTATTTGAGGTCATATATGCTCCATATGTTGATGCTGAGTAATACTGTGGATACTGGTTTTGGCCAAAAGCTGTATAAGAGGGATAATCCTAAAATAGTAAAAGCAATATTTTAAAATATATTAAGATTTAAACAAATTGAAACTACAGCATTAAAATAATCCTTGTCAATTCAAAATATTTACAATTGCCAAAGAAAATACATAATACTTTGCATTTTATAGAAAAAATAATAATCATACCTGTTGTGAACTACTGAAGTTTGTAGAATTTGAACTGTTTGCATAAATAGTGGATGATGGTGTAAAAGTAGAACCTAGAGTTAAAAGAATAATTCCCTATAAGAGCTAGGTAAACATCACTTACTAAGCAGACAAATTAAAAGCCAAAAGTGGACATTTAATTCTTAAAATATCCTAAAAAAATGTTCAGTGAAATGCACAGATCTATCAGTATGATCTTTAGTTAAGGGATTTTGGAAATGCATGGTTATGCAGCAGGAACAATGGAATAGGACGCTTCAAAAATGTAGCAGGAGCCCACATTTTAGTTCCTCTCTTCCCATTACTTCTATGTACAGGAAATCAGATTAACAGAAGCACATATCCACAAACTCTGACTCTACCCTTTAATTCAGAGAGCCCCCTTAGACTGAGCTACCTATCTTCCTCTTATTTCTGGCTGTTTTTTTGAGTGATCTAGTACCAGTAGTATACTGTTGACCTATGTTACTGATGGTTAGGAGAAAATGGTGAATGGTGTTGGTGTTGGAAGAGAGTCACTAATTCTTATCAATCTGTCTAATTATGAGCATGGCCCCATCAGTGGACACTTAAATCCAGAGACTGGAGCCATGAACACACACAACAGATCTTTCATCAAACCTGATCTGCAGAAATATCTGAAGCTTTAAAAATACATTTTCTATAAAAATACAAGCAGCACCTACAGCTTTAAGAAATGAATGCCCTCAGTAGCCATTGCTAGGCAACTAAAACAACATTGCCAACCTTGGTTTCTGTCAGTAAAAGGTGTGTGTGGGGGGGGGGAAGGACCCGGCACTTTCCAGGATTGTTTTGGCTTCTGAAGAAGGACTAGCTGGGACCAGACCTGAGAACAACCACCAGGAGGCTTGCTACCACGAGACTTGCATGACTCACTCAGGAACGGCTTCTTGCTACTGTTCAACAGCAGACAGCCCATGACTGCCAGTATTGCTTAGTGGCCATAGTTTCAGATTAGGATCTGGGATACTAAAGTTCAAATCCCCACTCTGCCAAGGAAGCCCAATTGGGTGACTTTGGGCCAGTCACCTGCTCTCAACCTAGCCTACCTCACAGGGTTGTTGTGAGAATAAAATAGAGGGGAGGGGAGGAGAATGCAGTAAGCTATCATATACCCTTGACTGAAGAACAGTACACTCCTGCTATCTGGGATGGTCGTCCTTTTCAACCAAGTGCACAGCTTCGGGAGGGACGCACATGGAGTGGTGAGGGAGGTAGGGGACACCCGCCTAGCCAACCAGATCAGCCGAATCAACCCTGGCGATCAATGGGGTGACAGATGTTGCAGCCAGATCGCCCTCACATCCATGCAGTAAGCTGCTTTGGTTCCCCATAAATAAAGTAAATAAATAATAAATATAGGTGAAGATAGGGGGCAATTAAATGGTATGTTGATGGGTGGGTGAAAAGGAAGGAGAAAAGGAAGTAGGAGTAGGTGAGGATATGGGGGCTGCCAGGAAGAGGAAAATAGGAAATAATGTGGGGAAGGGGTTACAGGAAAATGAGATGACCCCCTGCTAGTCCACCCAGGCTGGTGTCCAGAACTTTCATAGATTGCACTGTTCATATGATAGGGACTTCATGGTGGTGTTATTAAGACTATGGAACTTCCTCCCTGATAGGCATATTTTGCCCCATGTCTCCTAATTTTTAGAAAACTGGCCAAGGCAATTTTGTTATGTTAACAGCTGTTCATGATGATGGTACTTCTGTCAACTGAGGTGTCAACTGAGATCTCTGTTTTTATTATTATTGCTCATTTTATCCTTCTTTCTGCTGGTTATGCTGTTTGAATGGCCAGAGTTTTCCTAGGGAGAAGCGAACTGCTTTGTGAACTGCATTAAAAGTGCAGTTTGCAGACCACAAACAGGGCAAAATTTGTGATGAATTTTGCTTCGTGGTTCGGTTCGTATCTGTCCCTAGAGAAGGGCTGGCCATGAGAAATGTGGGAAGATCTGTATGCTTCTGTTAGAACAACATAAATGTTAACAAAATATATCACATTTACTCTTTTAACGGTGAGCTGCTTACCAAGACCTCCCTACATTTTCCAAACCAATTGCCAAATGCAATTTAGGCAATGGAGTGGAAATCTATTCAATTAAGAAATATACACAGCTGGAAAAAGTACAGAACAGGACAACCAAGATTATTAGGAAGTTTGAGCACCTTCCTTATGAGAAAAGTCTGAAGAGTTTAGGATATTTCAGTTAACAAAAGAGACAACTAAGGGGCAATGTGATAGAGGATTATAAAGGTAGAGAGAGTGGACAAGCTTTTTCTTTCTTTCCCAAAATACTGGAACTCAGCAACATCCAACAAAGCTGATGGGCAGAAGACTCAGGATAGACAAAAGGAAACACTTCTTTACATGAGTGATTAAAATGTGGAATTTGCTGCCAAAGGATGTAGTGATGGCCATAGGCACACACATCTTTAAAAGGAGTTAGATAGATTCATGGAGGATAAGTCTATCAGTGGCTACTAGCTATGGTGACTAAACAGTTCCTCCACTTTCAGAGGCCATAAACCTCTGAATACCAGCACCAGGAGGCAACATCAGGCGAATGCTTCAGCCTGTATGCCCTGTTGTTGGACCTCCAGAGTAACTGGTTGGCCACTATGTGAGACACGATGCTGGACTATATGGACTACAGTCTGATCTGGGAAGTTTCTTCTTATGTTCTTAATTATTTTGGCCAGACATACATGCAGTCTCAAAAAGAACCTGACAGTCTGCAATATGGATACTTTATCATCATACCTTTATCATATTATTTCCTGTTGACATTGCAGACCCCCAATTTAGTAGTTACTGGACAATATCCTATATTGCCTGGAAATGTTTGGATTTATGAACAGCGAATTTGTGTATTAAAATACATTTACATTAAACAGAGCATCCTGGGCTCTAATCAGAACTGCTGAACAAATTCATATTATTCAGAGATGCATTAAGATGACATGTCACAGTTCAAAATATGATATGTGGGGGTGTTTTTGAAGATTAATAGAATTATTACAGGAGGAAGTCTCTATATAGGTTTATTAGGGACACATTTCAAAATTAGCAGTGTTGTTATAGTGAAACTCTAATGTAAAAGCACCTGTATTGGCAAAACAGCTAAATATGACAGAAGGATAAGAAACCTACTATTACAGATGTATGGAATGTGCAATTCATAAGACTGGTGGGGGAAGGGTTTTTAAAAATGGGATGACATAGCTATTCATTATGCCACCTTGGGTCTATACTCAGAAAGCTTCAGTGACCGAGGATCCAAAGTAAATTGATTTCTATAATGCTGGTGCCCATTTAATAATTATAAGGGCCTAAAATACTGCTGGCCAATGTTTGGATTTCCAACATAAAACATTTTCCACGATTCATTAGTGGCAAAGAAATGGATTAAGGTAAGGTAAAAATAATGAATGGCATTATTACTATTACAAGATTACTATGGTATTTATACAGAACTCAGGTCCCGATCACATGCAGAATTAGCTGCGCGATAGGCATGATTGCCGGGTGGATTTTAAGGGTGCGATCACAAGGGAACATCTGGCAAGCGCCCCGCACCCATCGGCAACCCGTTTCGCTCCACCAAAGAAGTGGAGTTAAAAAATACCGGGGAAAGTGCTGTATCAAATAGGTTTGCGACGGGCCGCAGACGGACTTCCCCGTGTGATCGCTCCAGCGTGCTCCCATTGCATCAGTGATCCCTCGTTGAAGCGCACCGGAAACATGCGGCGAAGAAAAAAACACGATTCACCCACTGTTGCGTCTAATCATGCGTGTGCGGGTCGAATTACTACGGAGCAAAAGCCTCGCTTCCCCCCCCCCATGTTTTCTGGCACATGTGACCGCACTCTCAATCTTTTAAATAGTCAAGAAAAGATTTCCAATAAAATTAATGTTGTTCGTTACATATATAAGAAATTCAAGGGTTCCAAAATATTTCAAAAATAGTAAAATAGAATAAAGGAAAGTGACAGATTACTGACCTGGCATTTGGTAAGAATATGGTGTTTGGCCTGGCTGTGGTGTGGAGAACCCTGGGCTGTAACTAAGGCACCCGGTCTGCAATGGTGACTGTGTTTGTGAAAGTCCACTTTCCGTCTTGATGCCTGGCAACATTACACCCAAATCTGTGTAAGAAATTTAATTTTCAACCAATTCTTATAGATGGGAAGAAAAAGCACAGCAATTCCACGATTCAAATTTACTCTTAGAATAAAGAACAAGTGGAAAGCAAATACCGTAAGTAGGCAAACTGTAAGGCTGCCCAGTCTGTGAATAGGCTGTATACACTGTTGGCTGCTGCATTCCTGAATACTGAGTCTGACCGGCATAGGCAGACATTGTTTGAGCTGTCGGAGTAGAAAGGATGTGTGGATAGGGCCTAGACAGCAGTGATGAAAATACAAACAATAGGGATAATAAATACCTAGAAAGTCAATTCCCACCCTCCCAAATTAAAATAGTTTAGAAGTCCAAAAAAATTAATTTCCTCAAAATTGACACATTTGGGTTACAACCTTCTCTTTTAATGGATGTGTTCTTGTGCCTTTAACAAAGAAAATAGCCAGGAAATAAATGGCAGTAAAAACCTCACCAGCTATGTTTCTGTAAGTTAAGGCAACAAATGCTCTTTTTGCTTAATAGTCACAGTAAATCTATCCCAAAGCTATTGTATTTACTTAGGTTTACCAGTATACAACTCCAGAACATACTTCCAGTGTTATGGCTCAGCAACGGAACATAAAATATTAAAATAAAATGTCAACTAATTGCACATAATGGGGATAAAAGGTAGAGCATTAAAGTCATAAAGCATGATTTCAAGGAAGGCTTCCTCTCTTTCTTACATTTATATCTCAACTTTTCTTTCCATCATGAACCCAAGGTCCTAATTGCAAATAAGTATCATTGACTCATGCATACCTAGCTTCAGGAAAGTTGCTGTGTTGGCATTCCTCACTTTAAAAATTAAGCACCACCGCTATCCCAAAGGAGAAAAAACTTTTTCTTATCCCAATATATACCTAAGAATAGCATTAGACATTTAATTCAATGTGGGGTTGGTGCTAAAATAGGAAAACAGGTTGCTTACCTGTAACTGAGGATCTTCGAGTGGTCATCTGTGCATTCATACCTCTGGGATATAGTGCGCCTGCGCCGACCCCAATCAGTATAATGGAACACAAAAGGGATTTTCACGCCCGCTCCCCAGAATATAATGGAACGCAAAAGGGATTTTCACGCCCGCTCCCCAGTCACATGCCGGGCTCCAGTGCGCATGACTAGGGGAGGGGCATGACGATCCCTGAAGTTCCTTCTGACTGCTGCCCTCAGTCTCTAAAGAAAGGAAAGGATCGAAAGCAGAGGGGAAGGAGGGTGGGTGGTGTGAATGCACAGATGACCACTCGAAGATCATCAGTTACAGGTAAGCAACCTGTTTATCTTCTTTGTGGTCTCTGTGCATCACACCTCTGGGAGATTAACAAGCAGTACATGCCTACCAGGAGGAGGGAGATGAAGGTCCTAGATCTGTGCCGCCTGCAACACAGCTTGTCCCACCACAGAACATTGATGAAGACGTACATCTAGGGCATAATGCTTCACAAACATGTGCGGAGTGGCCAAAATAGCTGCATTGCAGATGTCTTACACATCTCGCAGCAAGGCTGTGGATGTCGCTACTGCCCGAGTGGAATGTGCCTGGAGCGGGCCCGGGAGTGGCTTCTTTGCCAGAGAGTAGCATAGTTTAATCATCTCTACGATCCAATTGGAGAGACACTGGGACGACAGCTTCTTACCCTGAGCAGGTAAAGCATAGGAAATGAACAGGGCCAGTGACTTTCTGAAAGGCCATGTCCTATTCAGGAAGAAAAGAAAAGCCCTTTTGACGTCCAGTGAACTAAGACTGTGTTTCTCATCAGTCTCAGGGGATGGGAAGAATACTGGGAGGACAATGTCCGCTTGCAGATTTTATTTTATTTATTTATTTATCCTTCAACTTCTATCCCGCTCATCCCCTAGGGGCTCTGAGCGGCTTACAATTCCAATTAGGCAATCTAATCTAGGGCCACATATGGAGGGGAGGTGAGAAACCTACCAGGCACCCTTATCCTGTGTTGTAGCAGATCTTTGTATGGCGAGGGGACAGTCCGGCAGCGACCCTCCTCCGGCGCAGGTCTTCGCTGTTCCGCTTTTTCCGGCTGTCGCAACTCTGCCTCCAGGCCTGGACCACTCCATGCTTCTGCGCATGCTCACAGCGGTCTCCATCCAAGTCAGGCTCCGGCCTGCCGCGTCGCTCTGCCTCCACACCTTGTTGGTTCGGCCTCCTTAATTCGCCTCCTCGCCTCGTCAGCCACCATTTTCCTCCGCCACCGCCGTTCATCGCTCTCCGTTCTCTGCTCTCCGCCATCGCTGCTCTGCCAGGGAAGGGTGCCCCCCCGCTCTAATAGCAGGTACCCATTCTATCTACTTGCCCTTTAACGGGCTTTCGAACCGCTGGGTGGACGGGAGCTGGGACATAGGGCCAGGAGCTCACCCTGACCGCGGTGGGGTTCGAACCGCCGAAGCTGTTCACCCAGATGTTAAAGCAGGCTTCCCTTACTGCCTGCGCCACCGCTCCCTTCGAGATGAAACTCGAAAACCACTTTAGGCAGGAATGAAACATATGAAGCCAACATAACCCCGCCATGATGAAAACTCAGGTACGGGGAATCACACTGAAGCGCTGACAGCTCACTCATCCTCCTAGTGGATGTGATGGCTACTAAAAAGGCTGTCTTCCAGGACAAAAGCTGCAAACTACAAGTAGCCATGGGCTTGAAAGGTTTGCCCATAAGTCTCGTGAGCACCAGGGATAGGTCCCATACTGGAGTAGGGCCACACAATAGAGGAAAAAGGTGATTCAAGCTTTTCAGGAACTTTTTGGTCTGTGGGTGAGAGAAGATAGAGTGGCCATCCACTGTTGGATGATTAGCAGAAATGGCAGCTAAGTACACCTTTAATGAGGCACCACTAAGGCCCAAGTCCAAACAGGACAACAAGAAACCAAAGACCACCACTAAGTCCGACGGAGCAGTAATCCCAACAAACTGAGGTAAAGATAAGAATTTCTTCCACTTCCCAGCATAAGAAGCTCGTGTAGACAGCTTGCGACAGTTCAATAAGACATAGTCTATCCTGTCTCTGAACATTAAAAGAGGACCCTCCATGCAGTGAGCTTGAGGTGTGGCACATCGTGATGTAGTACCTGCCCTATCTAACCCTAACCCTAACCTGCCCTATCTGAGCAAGGAGAAGATCCGGTGCCGGAGGAAAGTGGGTGAAGGAGCCCTTGGATAGGTGGAGCAGAGTGGGGAACAAGTGTTGTCGGGGCCACCACGGAGTCCCCAGGATACATTGCGATTTTTCTCTCAATATTTTGACAGTTACCTTGGAGAGTAAAGGAGTCGGAGGGAAGAGGAACACATGCCTGTGTGACCATGGGAAGAGAAGACCATCCCCCTGGGACAATGGGTCCACCCCCACTCTGGAACAGAACAGAAAACATTTCTTGTTCTGGTGTGTCGTGCACACGTCCACATCTGGATGACCCCATTTGTGAAATATCAGCTGGAGGTATGTCCAGTTGAGTTCCCACTCATGCCATGATGCACCTCCTCTGCTCAGGAAATCCGCCTGCATATTCAGAGCCCCCGGCAGATGGGTGGCTCTTAGAAAGGTGTCCCACAACTGACATTCATCCCAGATTTTTAGGGCCAGTCGACACAGTCCCCTGGATACCATGCCTCCCTGCTGGTTGATATAACAAAGGGCTGTGGTGTTGTCAGTGAGAACAGTGATTACCTGATGGGTCACTATGTGGTGGAAAGATCTGAGTACGTATTAGATGGCCAGCAGTTCCAGGAAATTGATGTGGTGGTGGGCTACATGAGGTTCCGATCGAGTTCCTACACAAATTCCCTTGACATGCGCACCCCATTCCCAGAGGGACGCATCTGTGGCCAGTGTGTCAAGGTTGGCGGGTGGAACGGTGCTCCCACTAGGAGATTCTGCAGACTTTTCCACCAGAGTAGTGAGTCTAATACGTCTGATGGGAAGACGAACCTTTGAGATTGAGGTTGTGGATGGAATTTCCGAACAAACCACAGTTGCAGTGGCTGCATCCAGAGCCTGGCAAGACAATTACTGCGGTGGTGGCTGCCATCAGTCCCAACAATCGCTGGATTTGCCTTGCAGAGGCCTTTTCTTTTCGACAAAAGAGATCTATGAGATCGACAATGTCACTTGCCCTTTGGAGAGGAAGAAACGCTTTGCATATGGTGGAGTCCCGGATTGCTCCTATAAACTGAACTCGTGTGGAGGGGAGTAACATCAATTTTTTGAGATTCACCTTGAGACCCAAGGTTTCTAGGGTGGTCAAGGTCAGGTTGATGTGGCTGAGCAGGGAGGTCTCAGAATCTGCCACTAGCAACCAGTTGTCGATTAATGGGAATATTTGGATGCCTTTTAATCGAAGGTATGCTACAATGACCACCAATACTTTTGTAAAGACTCGAGGTGCCATGGACAAACCAAAAGGAAGGGCTTTGTACTGAAAATATCTGTTTCCTACTGTGAACTGCAGAAACATCCTGTGGGTTGGATGAATGGGCACATGGAAATATGCGTCTTGGAGATCCAAGGTCACCATCCATACTCCCCGGTTTAGGAGTGGGAGGATGTTTTGCAAAGTAGTAATTCTGAATTTCTTGTAGGTGATGAAGTGTTTTAGGTTTCTGAGGTCCATAATGGGGCGGAGGCCTCTGTCCTTCTTTGAGACCGTGAAGTAATGGGAATAGAAACCTGTTTGATGTTGGGCTACAGGCACTGGTTCTATGGCATCTTTTTGGAAGAGGTTCTGGATCTCTGCTAAAAGCATGTCCGAGGATGAGGTGACTACAAAGTTGGCAGTCGTAGGGATCTGAAAAAATTCTATAAGGTATCCTTCCTTGATAATTGAGAGGACGGGGTGACTACAAAGTTGGCAGTCATAGGGAACTGAAAAATTCTATAAGGTATCCTTCCTTGATAATTGAGAGGACCCATTGGTCCAACGCTATATGCTGCCAAGTGGGCAAGTAGGGAGACAGGTGAGTGGGGGACATCAGAAAAAGGCTGGAGTCAAAGATTCTGCTTAGGAACCTTTGGAGCCTTCGCTCTAGATAGAGAGGCGGACAAGAACTTAGTTTTCCCCCCATACAGGTGCGAAGAGCTGCTAGGGGATCTTTGCCATTGTAGCTCAGGTGAGGATTTTGATGAGGGTCTGCGAGACCACTGCTTATTCCAAGGTTTCCCTTTGCTATGCTTAGGGATTGATGTGACCCCCAATTTGCGAGACATTTTGATGCTCTTATTGAGCTCTTGCAACACCATATCAGTAGTTGAGCTAAAGAGTCCATCACCTTCAAAGGGAAGGTACTCTTCAATAGCCTTGGTGTCCTGTTGTAGTGCCGTGGATCGTAGCCATGCATGGTGCTGAAGGGCAATAGATGAGGTGAGGGTCTTGGCTGCAACATCAAGTGTGTGTTTGGAGACATTGAGTTGGTGCTTCACCAAAAGCATGCTCTCCTTCTGCATTCGTCTAGCTTGATGGTTGAGGTCGTCCAGGAGAGCAGCAATAAATTCAGACATATGTTCCCATATGTCATGCCTGCCCCCGCAGCACGCCACCTGATTCTCCGCCACCTGTCGACCGGCTGAGGGATCAGAGACGCCGGGACCTGGCAATCAGGTGCAAAGAGGCACGCTTGCGCAGTTGGAGATCAATAAGCCCGGAGTTCTAGCAGGATCAAGGACTTTGTGAGGCAGTGCTAATGAGGCACTAATGAGTTAACAACCCAGCGAGCTATCTGAATAGGTCGCTGACTGCTGGCAAACTCATCCTTCGGACCAGAAGCTCTGCCCCTCTGACTCTGTTCCTGATATCCGGCTACTGACTGAATTCCTGGTTCCTGACTCCAGTCCGCATTTTGACGACCCCCTGGCTCTTGATCTTCAGCTCTGCACACTGACTTCGACGCTTGCGTATCTGGACTCTGACTCTCGGTAACACTCTGACTATGGCCTGGCTTTATGTATTGGGACTTTTGCTCTGTTTGTTTTGCTCTCTCTCTGGCTTGATTCTCAGACTGGAATGTGAACTCCCCCTCTATGCCTTGCCCCACTGGCCCTGTCGTGACACCATAGGGCATACTGATATCATCCCATACAGGCAGTATAATTGGAGGTTTTGATGCCCAATGCTCCCGCGGTGTAGATTTTTTTTACCGAATGTGTCTAGTTTCCTACCCTCCTGGTCAGAAGGTATGGAATGGCTGCACTTGCCTTTGGCTGAGGAAGTCACAACCACGGAGTTCAGTTTGGGGTGGATGAACAGAAATTCTGCTCCCGTCTCCTGCACCTTATACATATGATCCATCCGTTTGCTGGAAATAGGGATGGAAGAAGGATGCGACCAGGGAGCTTTAGCCGTTTGCAAGAGGACCAAAGTCATGGGGAGAGTGACAGCTGTCGAAGTGTCCATCTGGACGATGTCGAAAACTGAATCTGTTACTGCTGGAGGTGGTTGGACAGTTGACAGGGCCAGTGTATTGGCCATTCACTTAACAAAGTCCCCATAAGACTTGACGTCTTCAGAAGGGGATATTGGGAGACCATCCCCTACTTGTTGAGGTGGAGAAGGTTCCACTGAAGGATGTGGGTCTTCATCAGCAGACTGTGACGAATCAGAGCAGCTGGAATGATCTGAGGGTTTAGAAAATGACATTTGGAGAATCGGTGTCGATGGTGTTGGCTCTGATGGTTCTTTAAACTTTGTCGATGCCGACGATGGCAGATTATGATGCTTGGATATTGGTTGTGATAGCTGAGGTCTGATGAACTCCGGCATTGGGAGAGGGTCTCAATACTGAGAGAGTTGGGATGAAGAAGAGTGGTGATCCCACTCCATTGGTGGACGTGGGGGAAGCCATGGCATGCCTCCTGGAAATAGATAGGCCCCATACAGGTACTGCCACTGGTGTTGATCCCAAGTGGGAGGAGTGGGTTGGAAAGATCCCATAGGTTGATCCCAATTGTCAGGTCCATGCGGAGAGGGGTAGACAGAAATGTTCGCTCCGCACTCTGAGTGTAAGCTCTTGACACTGGGGGAGAGGGGGACCTGGGTTAAGTCCATGTCTTACTCAGAGTCCATGGACTGGATGGGGCATAGCAAAGGTGAATGAGGTGCACCTTGTGGCTGCCCATGGCCAGATAAATCAAGCAAAGCCGCTCCTGAGGACATCGCTCCCACAGCCCAGTGAGGAGTCGATGGGATCATGGTGGGAGAGCCCTTTTTATGCTTCTTATGCTTGATAGGCCGATCGTCCTTGCCCTCCCTGCATTTTTTTAGAGGGTTATAGGTTTTGGACTGAGGTGCCGGAATCGAGCATTTCAGTACCCATCTATCGGCGTCAACATGGGCCGATGTCAGAGACAGTGCAGCCGTCGATCCCAATGCAGGAGTTGACATTGAGGCATGCCCTGATGTGTCTTGTGACAAAGCCATCAGTGAAAGAGCTAACTCCAACAATCCCATGCGAAGTCTGGCTGCCCGATTCCTCTGGGTTTGTTTGGAGAATTTAAAGCAATGGACACAAGAGTCTACTCGGTGCGATTCCCCCAGGCACAAAAGGCAAAGAGAGTGTCCATCCGGGGGGGGGGGATTTATTACCGCACTTCCAGCACCGCTTGAAGAAACTCCACTGTTTGGCCATAGGCCAGAGGGAGGGGCAGAGGAGTTCTGCTGAAGCAGAGATTTTAAGTCCAAAAGGAAACTAACTACAAAAAACTACTTCCCTAACTAACTAACAATCCAAGAAAGGAGAGAAGAGACCCGAAGGCCAAAGTTTTACCGACCGAGGTGGAGAAGATCCTACCAGCACGGCGATCAGACGAGAACTGGTGGGATCATTGTGCCCCTCCTCTAGTCATGTGCACTGGAGCCTGGCATGTGACTGGGGAGCGGGTGTGAAAATCCCTTTTGCTTTCCATTATACTTATTGGGGTCAGCGCAGGTGCACTATATCCCAGAGGTGTGATGCCAGAGACCACAAAGAAGATATTCTATGTCTAATTTTTCTCCCTCTTCCTGTAACATTTAGGTAAACTCATGTTGTAATAATGTCATCATGTGAGTTTTCTGAACCACATCACTGGCTGTCACTTCCAACAGTGGGGAAACTAGAAGTGTGCTTAAATGTTAATGGAGTAAGGAAGACGACTCAGTAGAGAGCTGTCATTTTTTTATACCAGTACTAGATCAAATTAATAGCTACTTCTTCCTGACAGGAGATTTTAACATGTAGAGTTACTGCTATTTAGCAAAATTTGTGCAATAATTAGGTAAAACACTGATATGGGCATAGAAGTCAACGATTTACTCCTTATCGACACTCCTTTGGGGATTGAAAATAGGAGTGGATCTAGGGCACAGAAGCTTTCTCCTTGCTTCCCTTCTGTGCCCCGACATTGACATTTGAAACTAAGGGATTTCCTAGTTATCTGAATCCCTTTGACTGTAGATACTGAATTTGCTTTGAAAGAATGTTCAATATCCACCCCCTCAAAAAAACCAACCCAGTATCTTCAAGTTTGGGTGTTTCCTTTTAAGTACCACATAAGGAGCAAAGGTGGGATGATGAAGATGTTCATCATGAGTCCAACAGGGAAGAAACTAATAAACTTCAGGCCTGCTCCCAACATATGGAATAGAATCAATGTTAGAATAGCCCTTCAGTGGCAGCAAGATCAGCACAGGGTTACTGAGTTATCAGTGTACTGTATCTGAGCTACATGCCTTGAACTCTGGTAAAGATTTTCCTCTCTAATTCAAGTTGGTATAGACAGACCATAGAGAATGCCACACAGAAAACAACCCCTGAAGCATTTCAATAAAACCACTCATAATTTTCTATTAAAAGTTACCATAAACATATTTTGATTGGTTTAATAATTCAAATAAATTAATGAGCTGAGAATTGAAAATGAACATTTTATAGAATTGACCTGAATGAAACTTGGCATTAAAAATCCACAACTAAATATGATATTCATTTCTATTTACTTTTTCTGCCTTTTGTTATTGGCATGAGTTTTGATCACATAAAGTGCAACATATATTTTAAGCACCAGTACATTATTAAACTATTTTATAGGTAATGACATTGATGGCATAGTTATAACATGACTTTTTTTCTACAAATCAAAATCAAAAATACAAGAATTTAACTAGCATTATGAACCTACGCTACCTATCTAGCCAGTCTTTTATAAAGCTATTCTAAACTAAACCATTTGTGGGTTGTAATTTACCTTACATGATGGAACAAATCTTGTACATTAAGAATCAAATCTTTTATCATTGTTGAATAATAGAAGAAGAAGAAGAAAAAGAAGAGATTGGATTTATACCCCGCCCTTCACTACCAAAGGAGTCTCAGAGCGGTTTACAAACTCCTTTCTCTTCCCCTCCCCTCAACAGACACCCTGTGAGGTAGGTGGGGCTGAGAGAGCTCTGACAGAAACGGCTCTTTTTCAAGAACAGCTGTGCCAGAACTATGGCTTGCCCAAGGTCATCCAGCAGGTGTAAGTGGAGGAGTGAGGAATCAAACCCGGTTCTCCCAGATTAGAGTCCGTGCACTTAACCACTAAATCAAACCAATATGAAAAATATTATTTGAATCACATTAAAACGCTGATCATTAACTTGGAATCAATGATAGTTAATGTCCAATAATGAGATCCAATCACAGTTTAACACTCCACAAAAATGCAATTTCCATACTGCAACAATCAAGATTATTCACTTTCTGACTGCTTTACATCATCTAACAAAATAAATGGACTGAAGTGGAATATACACAGTAACATATTTTAAGATGCATGCTCACTAACTTGGAGGGATACAGCTGCGGTGAGTACTGATGCGCTGATCTTGGACTGTAGCCACTACTTGTTATTACTGAAAAATACAAATCAGATAATGAATCAATGGAAAAATCAATGCATTTAATACTTCCATGCAAAAATGTATTTGATAAATAAAATAAAATTTGTCTAATTGAAGCGTCAAAGGTAATGAAGCAGAAAACACTTCAAATATTGTGTTCTGATGTGCATGCAGTGGCCTATATCTGAGAATTTTCCTCCACTAATTGAAGAGTTGCTTTCCAATGGAAGGGTCTTGAAAAAAAGATTTATTTCCTCAAAAAAAGACTCTTCACTTAGCAGAAAGGAATCCTCTGAGCCAATACAATGTAAATCTGTTGCTCCTGCCACAGAGTGTAAAAACTGCATGTATAGCAAATGCTGGTGGCCTGCATTCAGAACAGTGGGTTACATTTTCTGTAAATCTCATTTTTCTTAATGGAAACTTGGTTACAGAGTCATTAAGAATCTCTTTGAAAAATTGGGGGAGGCGGGGCTGCAGCACAGCAACACAGTTGGAACCGGGAGTTGCTCCCGGATACCACTGGCTCTTTGTTTGTTTTAGAGGAGCTTTTGGGGGATCCCGAACTCCTCTGGACCCCATGGAGGGAGGTCTGGTGCAAGGGAGTTGATTCGGCTACCCTCCTTGAGGCAACAAGTGAGCGGATGCCCTGGATTGTCCCAGAAGCAAGCAATGAAGCAGAGCAGTTATGGTAGCCATAACTGTACCAGCTGTGAACGCCCCAAAATCAAGAGAGTTATATTGAGCCTCATCCATAACATCGATGAAGAAACACACCGTAAGTACCTGTAAAAGCAACATCGAAGAAACGACCTCCTGGTTAAGCCCCATTAAAGTTTTAAAAGGACAAAGAAAGGAAGGGTGAAACTCCCCCCCCTCCTTTCTCTGCGGAGCGGCCGGGACGATTTATGCAAACAAAGCCAATCTGAATACTGTTTGGGGCAAAGAGAGCTTATTGTCTGAACTTCTACAAAAGGATTATAAAGTTTTCCTTAGAAAAAGGAAGGCAGGCAGGCAGGCAGGCAGGCAGGCAGGAAGGAAGGTTTGTAGAGTTTAATTCATTTTTATTGTGGCAACTTTTTATGACGTCATGCTTCACTGCTGAGAACGGAGGAATTTATTATGACTAGAGCTGCAAAGCATGTAAATGGTGTTGAAAGATTCTTGGTTGTTAATTCCTCTATGAGAGCCACTAGCTGATAAATGCGGTCAGCTTGAGGATTCTGTGGAAAAATAACTCACAGAGATTTTGAGGATTGCTGGGCTGAACCTCGATTTCTGCTAGTGAATTAAAATGGGTGATCAGGATTCATAGAAAAAAATGCCAGATGATATATGCTTAGATGGCTCCGCAGAAACCAGCCTGTTGTAGTTGTCATGGGAAGAGCTCCAGACTTTAATGGTTGAAGCAGTCAATCTGGGTGTCAATGATGCTGTTGAGCCAATACTGGATTAAAAAGGCAGTACACCAAATTCCAGCATCAAACAGTGCAAGAAGCACAGCAACACTACAACCAAGCTGACCTAACATATAGGGGAAAGGAATTTAAATATCAAAATTGGCAAGATGCAGGACAGCACTACAATCAAGTTGATATAACTCGCAGTGTGGAACTCCAACAACAAAGTGGACAAGAGTAAAAACAACACCACCATTAAGCTGATTCAACCTACAGTGACAATAACAGACTTATCAAAAGTTTGTCAAACTCTGGAATCCTCAAAGTGATAAAGGGAAAAATATTCCAGAGAGAAGATGTAATAGAATTTATTGAACCCTTAACTACCCTAAAAATTGAATACAGATGGTAAGTCCTAAAAGAAATCCTCTCATAAGGGAAAAAGACGTAGAATTAAGACTTTATTGAAAACAAGGAGTTACAAAAAGAAGAAAAGGATTAAGTTCTATAAATAAGTTTGGCTTAGGGAACCTTTCCTTAAGTGTAACTGGCTAAGATGGGCTAGGGAATCTTTATATATATGTAACTGATCAATATTGGCTACAATTGAATCTTTTTAATATACACTTACAAAACTATAGCCCACAAGGGAAGATAAATTTTAAGTGACTTGGGAAGTCTTAAAATAAATGATATTATTAAGTATAAGAGAAGAAATTGGGGGAGGGGAAAGGGACTATTTTATAGAATATTAATGAATGTGTATTTGATTAAGATTGGATAGAGAAGTATATTGAAAATCTTGATTTTTATTTAGACAGTCTATAATAGAAGATTGCACAGATGGCAAAATTATAAAGATATTAAGGACTTCATTTGATAAAAAAGGTGTTATATAAATAAGATGGGTTAAAGGATCCCATGAGTTTGTGTAACTGGGGAAGAATGTATAGGGAATATATGTAATAAGTGGAAAAGTAGGATAGAATGTATAAATAAAGTTGATATTAAGAACGCAGTGTGATGTAAGAGCTAGACTGGAGAATTTCTTTTATTTTATTGATGTCAAAAAAATCAGCACAAATAGAATGAGAAAAGTATATGACTACGGAAATTGGTATAGAAATTAGTTAATAGTCAAATACATTTTATAGAAGACTGTTATAGAAGAAAATAGAAGAAAACAGGTCTTGTTAATCAACACAGATGCAAATATTATAGATTTTGGTGATTATGCAACTTTAAGGCATATTCAAAGTTAGACATATAGAATAAGATAGTTAAAAATATTGATTGAAAAATATAGATTTGCAAAACATTAGGTGATCATATGGTGGGAAAAATAGCATTTAGATATATCTTTTTAAATATATACTTACAAAACTATAGCCCACAAGGGAAGATAAATTTTAAGTGACTTGGGAAGTCTTAAAATAAATGATATTATTAAGTATAAGAGAAGAAATTGGGGGAGGGGAAAGGGACTATTTTATAGAATATTAATGAATGTGTATTTGATTAAGATTGGATAGAGAAGTATATTGAAAATCTTGATTTTTATTTAGAGAAAGTCTATAATAGAAGATTGCACAGATGGCAAAATTATAAAGATATTAAGGACTTAATTTGATTTTTAAAAGGTGTTATATAAATAAGATGGGTTAAAGGATCCCATGAGTTTGTGTAACTGGGGAAGAATGTATAGGGAATATATGTAATAAATGGAAACGTAGGATAGAATGTATAAAAAAAGTTGATATTAAGAACGCAGTGTGATGTAAGAGCTAGACTGGAGAATTTCTTTTATTTTATTGATGTCAAAATAATCAGCACAAATAGAATGAGAAAAGTATATGACTACGGAAATTGGTATAGAAATTAGTTAATAGTCAAATACATTTTATAGAAGACTGTTATAGAAGAAAATAGAAGAAAACAGGTCTTGTTAATCAACACAGATGCAAATATTATAGATTTTGGTGATTATGCAACTTTAAGGCATATTCAAAGTTAGACATATAGAATAAGATAGTTAAAAATATTGATTGAAAAATATAGATTTGCAAAACATTAGGTGATCATATGGTGGGAAAAATAGCATTTAGATATATATGTATGAGGTGATTTAAGAGATATGTTGTTGTTATTATTACTCTCGTGTATGTTTGTTGTATGTCTGTTTGTTTAAAATAATAAAAATTATTATAAGAAAAGAATCTCTTTTAAAAATTGTACTGTTTTCAATCACACAAATAATAACTAGTTACCCTCTCAGAGGCTTGTCAAGTTTTAATGTAGTATTAAACATATGAAAGAATTTTGATACCGAAAATAGCCAGCCAACTGTAATAACTAATAGCAATTAACTTTAGGCAACTAGCCAAAAAAGCTTTATAAAAATTGGCTATTTTTTATCTTGTAGGCCACAGATGATTATCATAGATATGTGAAAAGTGGTATAATAAAAAACAATTGGGGACTAGTAACTTTGTGTATTTATAGGCAGGGGCTAAATTAAACTTTTAGAAATCAAAGGTTTTCTACTAACTTAGGCCCTCAATCAACAAAATCTGGGAGCAGCAGAAGACTGTGCACTATGCTACAATCAGGGAAAAAATTGTCTTCTGAGGATCTCTTTGGAGTAATGGGTGGAGTCTATGCATTTTACTAACTAATAATCTTGTTTAGCTAGCTCTTATTGTCAGATGCAAAAAATAATATTGTACACCCAGCTAGGCTTGCCATTCCCCAGGTCCAGGCAGGGGAATCCCCTGCTTTCACAGGCTCCTGCCCACCGCAGACTAGCTGGCTGGCTGGAAGAAATTCCTCCACCTCCCAAAACAGTGCCGTCCTGCACAACGCACTGACATCACCCGGAAGTGACATCAGTGAAGTTGGGGAGTGACGCTCTGCTTTTTGGACATAACTGTATGGTTTGAGGTCACTTTTACCGGGTGATGTCAGTGCATCATGTGACACCCCACCCACTCCCAGAATACCCCCCAAACCCCCCTTGTCAGCAAGATGAAGTGACCTGGCAACCCTACACTTGGCACAGCAAAAAT
>NW_015165835.1:1479487-1508952 GCF_001447785.1 Gekko japonicus | reverse complement strand
CTGCTTCCTCATATGGACCAAATTTGAAATTGTTTGTCTATAATCCTGTGCCACTTACCCTAATACAAAGATTCTATAAATACAACAGTTCTTGAGAATGCAAGGAATATAATAAATAGGAAAATCCATGTTCACAATTGTATGTATAAATGTCTCCACCACTGCAGTGATTGGTGAGATTCACTTGGGAACAATGTAGACGACTTGGCATGCCAGGTAAACTCTACATAGGTAGCAAATTTGAGTGGACTTTTCATTCCTGAGTGGCTTCATTTGATTTTTAAGATTGGCTAAAGAAACTAAAGCCAGGATACAAAGCTGCTTACACTCCTCCAAAGAACTCAACCAGTGAAATGTGTGACTTTTTCCCTGTGGACAGTTGATTTCCATGCCATATCACAAACTGTTTTTCAAACTTAGTAGATTCATACCATGAGACATGAGGCAAGACATTGCAGCATAGTCTAGAACAAGCAAGTCTAATTTAAGAAACTCAATTCCAAAGTCTACTTGGGCAAATGGAACGTGTTCTGTGGTTCTTTGGATACTGGTTCATTTTGATAGCATTATACATAAAAGCAAAATGTTTTACACATAGATACACACATATCCATTGGCAGCAAACATTATTACTTCTCCAGGAAAATCATATTCATTTAATTTCATACCGAAACAAACAATCAAGTGCTCAACTACAGTAGCCATCAATTGCATACATGTCAGTACAAAGAGCAGCTGTATTTTTCTGAGCAAGTCTAAATGATGATTATCATATCCTATTCAAAATCATTGAGGAGTACTGCTTACCCTGGCCTGATTCCAAAAATTTTGAAGTTCCTCTTTCATCTAACCATCTGTCTTCACTAAGACAGATGTGTTCCAAATATATTAACTTTAAAATGTTGAATCAAACCTTTTGGAGCAAATCCATACTAGGAAAACTTGTAGAGTGTTTTTATTAGGCCATCTGCTGCTCATTCACTTTTGAAAAAAAAAACCGGAGTACAGAGTAGCAGTGGAATTTCTTTAGTCTAACCAGTCATACTTTTACTTCAAAGTAGGGGTGTGCATTCAGCTAAATCCAAACTGGAAAAATATCTGAAAAAATACCTTATCAGTATTTTCCGGGTATTCTTTCAGCCAGATACAGATCTGGCTATTTTTCAGCTATCCAAAATGGCCAAGCCCCGAAAATCCTAAAAATATCTGGAATTTTTTGAGACCACTGGATAGTTAAAGTTAAAGAGTGTTTAAAGAGATTGCAGTCCCTTTAAATGCCTTTCAGATGAACTTGCCACTTGGAGAAGGTGTTTAAAGGGACCGCGAGCCCTTTAAACACCTTCAGAGTTCACTTGCGAAATTGTGGCTTGGAGAAGGCATTTAAAGAGACCACAACCCCTTTAAACACCCTTTCCCCCTACATTGAAACCAATGGAGGATGGGGACACCTACTTTGGGGACCCATAGAATTGGACCCCCTGGTCCACTCTTTTTGAAACTTGGGGGGGGTGAGGAGAGGCACCAGCAGCTATGCTGCAGATTTGGTGCCTCTACCTCAAAAAACAGCCCCCGAGGCCCAGATTCCCCCGGATCAATTCTCCATTATACTCCGTGGGGACCATTGGCTATAATAGTCCCCATAAGGTTATAATGGATCTGAAAAAAATTAGGGATTTCCAAAAAAAATCCCGAATCAAAATACCATACTGGTATTGGAATCTGGGAATATCAGAAACCACTGATATTTTTCAGGGTCAATATACCAGAATGTGAAAAATAATGATTTTTTTTTGCACACTCCTACTTCAAAGTAAACTTTTCTTCATTATGCTATTATGGTACTAGCAATCAGCCTCCACAATTAAACTACGTAACAAATCACCTACAGGGATTTTTCAGGCTAGCATTTCTTCAACATTTTGTGAAATGTACTTTCAACCAGAGGTCATTTCGGGGGGGAACGCGGGGGAATGCAGTTCCCCCGGGTGAGGTGCAGGGGGCGGGGCACATGATGAAGCCCCGCCCCCTGCTTCCGGCAGCCCCGCTTCCAGCCCTCATTCAGCCAGGAGGAGGCAGAAGAAGAGGGAGGGTAAGTTGCTTCCTCCCCGCCTCTCCCCACCCCTGCCTGCCTGGGGCCAGGGAGGGCCTTGGCGGGGCTTCCTCGCACTCCCGCTGGCCTTGCAGGTCCACTGCCGGGCCCCTGATGTCAGGGGGTGTGGCATATGCTAATGAGTTATGCTAATGAGTTCCCCTAGCTCTTTTTCTATGAAATGACCCCTGCTTTCAACAAAATCCAAAGAATTAATGCATTGATTTCATGTGAAATCCATATAAGCAGTATGAGACAATAACCAGTAACCTGGTTTATTTTAGAATATTACTTATTATTACTTATTATAATATGATTAAGAAATATGAGGAATGTTAAGAATTCTGATAAGTTTAAGATTTGTCTTTATTGTAGTTATAGGGTTAATTTCCACATGCTTGCCTAATAAAGAGAACCATTTATTTTTTCAACAACAACAACAAGAACAACTTGATCTCAGTTCGGAGATGTCTATGATTGACTTTAATAAATACCTTATCAATATAATAGAATTCTTGGGTTTTTAAAAAAAACCGAACAGCTAACTTCACATAATACAGCAACTAAGATTCAAGCAGCTGCTTCAACTCATTGGCCAAGCCCGTACATCATGCCCTCACCATTGTCAGGGGTCCATTTCTGAGATCACAAGAAATGGAAAAATCTGTGAATACTAACAGGGATGGACTGAAAGACCAAAATGGCCGGGAAAAGGCTCCATCCTCTTCCCTGTCCCATCCCCTACCACCTCCCACTGACTGAAGGAAGCCCAGCCAAGGTGAATTGTATGTGGCTCCTGTCTTGACTGCAGCCACTGGGCTGGCCAGACAGGCATGTGAGAGGGCCACTGCTATCAGAAATGAGTCACTGGCCCGGCAGTAGGATTAGGCCCAGATGAGTCATGCAGGAGCAGCTGCCACCACCAAGCCCAGATGTAAAGCAGCAGTGGCTACCACTGTCAAATGCAGCACTCACCAGAGAAGTTGTGCAGCAGCAGCTGCCATCAGACCAGTCATCCAGGCTTGGTGGCTGCAGGGACTCTACAAGTCATATGGGCCACAGCCAGCATTAGGACAGGGCCACAAAAGTAATCTGATGGCAGTTCACAGAGATGAGATTATTATGAGAAGGCAGGAGATAGAGCCTTTCTGCACATTGACTGAATGTACCGGGGGGGGGGGGGTTGTACTCAAAGCTAGCCATATCATGTGGTTGGGCCTTGGACTATGAATAAGTGAAACTGTGAGTTGTGAATCTGTGCATGGCAAGGGTATATTGTAACTTCACAGCATTTTGATTCTTGGCCAACACAAACTATAAGTCGTGACACAAACTATAAGTAATCTACCTTCATTCCTGAGGACTGGAAGGTAGCTAATGTAACTACCCCATCTTTAAAAAGGGTTCCAGAGGAGATCTGGGAAATTACAGGCTGGTCAGTCTGACGTCGATACCGGGTAAGTTGGTGGAATCCATTATTAAAGACAGAATTAGTAAGCACATTGATGACCAAAAACTACTGAGGAAGAATCAGCATGGATTCTGTAAGGGAAGATCTTGTCTTACTAAACTAAGTTCTTTGAGGGGGTGAACAAGCATGTGGACAAGGGTGACCAAACACATGTTGTTTACCTAGACTTATAGGAAGTTTTTGATAAAGTTCCTCATCAAAGCCTCCTAAGTAAACTCAGCAGTCATGGGATCCTCTTATGGACTGAAAACTGGTTAACTAACAGGAAACAGAGCCCCCCCCCCAATTGTGAAAGAGAACTGCCAATATCCAGTAGAGGTTGTAAGTCACTGATGATGCATTGAACTGTTTTTGTTGACAGCTCTATGTGACCACTATTGGTGTTCTGTTATTGTCTCTTTTGGGCCTGTCTTGTAACAGGTTTTCTCTGGGTACCATTCTGGCTTTGTTAATCTGTTTCTTGACTTAATCAGGTGGATACTTTAGTTCCAAAATGGTTTGTTGTAGAGCCCTCAGATGAGAATCTCTGTCTGCAGGATTGGAGCATATGTGGCTGTAGCGTACAGCCTAGCTGTATACAATGGATCATTTGGTATGTTTAGGATGGTGGATGGAGGCATGGAGGCATGTTTGTTAGTAGGTTTCCGGTATAAGGTGGTGTCTATGCATCCATTGTGTATTTTTACAGTAGTGTTCAGGAAATGTATTTCTTGCATATATTGGTTCATTGTCAGGTAGATGCTGTAAAACCATTGAATGCTTGGTGGAATATGTCCCGGTCTTCTTTATTATGTGTCCAGACAATTAAAATGTCATTAATGTATCACAGGCACACCCACCCATTCACACTTCTCTTATACCCGTGATACATTAATGACATTTTTAATGTTAGGATGAGATTATTTGCACAGCAAGTTGGCATTAGCAACCATTTTTGAATGTCCATTCATTTCTAAAGAAACAATTCAATTCAAATGCAACCTAACTACAGAAGGCAGGGCCATAAGAGCTCTAAAACTGTTTTGTATTTAATTTTGTTTTGAAGAATAATCACACTTTTTGTAAAGAAAGACAGCTCTCTTTATAAACACAGGCAATGGTTGTTTTGTCACATGCTATTGGACGCTTTGCTCTTCTTTTTTTACTAGGAGATCTGATTGCAAGAATATATTCCTACTACAGCCATTTGTTGCATGGAAACATTTCACCACATGCAGAAAACAACTTAGTGTAACTTTTTCCGTTATAAAATGAAGGTTATTGTATGATAAGAGGAGTAGGAGTAGCCTCCGCCTGGTTCACAATCCCCTTAATCACTGCTGGTGTGTAATAAACCACATAGGCTACACAATACGGTCTGGAGATGGAGAACAAAGGTTCTCACGAAAAAGTGTTAATCTAATTAATGCAGTGGATGGCTACATGGAAGGCAGTAAACCAAATTACAGAAATCTGGGCAGAAAATCAGCAGAAGTAACCCACCCTAAACCATTCTTCTGACAACTATGTTTTCCAGCTTTACTTATTTGGGATCAGTTTCCATTCTCTCAAAACAAAGTTTGTATACTGTCTTTTAATATGATGTTTTCTCATATAATAGTGGTTAATTAGTTGATTCTTATTATTATCAGGGTTCCTGATATAACAGTGTAAGGTACTTCTCATTTTCTGACTGGGTGCCCCAATCTCTTCTTTCTGCTCTTTGTTAAATATCCTGCATCACAATATTACAAATACAGGCCTCACAGTCAAGGCTTTCTCAAAATATAAGTTAATAGGAATCTTAGACATTCTTAGAATTAAAGCCCTGAGATCAACCTTACTATAAATTGTAGTAATGCAGTATAAATAATGAAAACACTCTGTGTCTGCTCCAACAATTTACAGTAGTACTCTCACTGAAGTATGTGCCACAATTAAATTTATAACAGTTTTAATCCCACATTAATTATATTAGTAAGTAAAGGTAAAGGTTTTCCTTGCTCGAAAGCCAGCCGAATCCGACTCTAGGGTGTGGTGCTGATCTCCGTTTCCAAGCCGAAGAGCCAGTGCTGTATTTTAACTGTCCTGATACTGTTTGTTTGATGTAATAAACAATGGACACTGCAGTTGTGAAATGGTGAAATTTCCCCCTTCCTCCTCTTCTATCTATGAAGCTGTGCTAATGGAAGGAGGAGAAGGGGTGTTTTGGTCCCCTTCCTCCTCCCACTACACTGTCTCCCAATCTGCATGGCTATTAATTAATATTGGTCCCTTGAACTCCAGAATACAATGTCCTGAAGTTTGAAAGGACTGCTCAGGGGAGGGGAACACTGGAAAGATCTGTGACTGTCAGCACCTTCCAATGCCAATGTTTGCTTTTATAAACGATTGCTGACACAAACCATTACAGATACTCTCAAATACTCCCACAAACTATTAATACAGTATCATGAGCATACTATGGCTTTACCTGACCCAGTAAATGTGTCAAGAGATCCATCTCCACTTGTTGTTGTTGTTTCATTGTTGTTCATAGGCTCTGTTTTCACTGCAAGAAGAGACACTATATAGAAGAATAAGCAGACATAAGATTTTACTTCTAAATTTACACCTGAGTTACTATGCCAATTATAGCAAAAATATGTATACACTGGAAACATTCAGCACATTCTAAATGGAATCTACTACTACACAACCACAGTTTTAAAATACATGCATTTAGTCCCCCCCTTTTTAAAAAAATTGATATTTATTCTGTATAATGTAAATTCAGTGTTGATTGCAGCCATAAAGATAAATGGATAACAAAGTTATGAAAAATGTAATAGAATTGTATGTGTTCTGCGTAATTTTGTCTGTCTGTCTGTCTGTCTGTCTGTCTGTCTGTCTGTCTGTCTATCTATCTATCTATCTATCTATCTATCTAATGTAATTAAGAAATATGGTGAAAGAGGGACTTTCAAAGACTAGTGATAACTGAATTTCCATTGAATTATGATTGATTGCCAGTTATGAACAGAAATTGTGAATGTTCTGGAGGGCTTGCTTTTTTCTCCTGAGAATTTTAAGATGGCTTGCTGAGAACTGTAAGGGCAGGGTATGGAAAGTAGCATGCTGCCTAGGCAACCACAGGATGATTTCGTTTCCCCTATCATTTTGGGTTTTTTAAAGACTGTTTTCATATTATCCTTCCCTTTATTGTATACAATTTTTTTCCTATCTTAGAAAATACCAGGTCAATTAATTGCTTGAGTCATGAAACCAGGGTACTACTTTGTAAATTACACTTCTGTTTTAAAGTTCAAGTCATGTCAATAATTAATAAGCATGTACAAGCAGAGCAGCTGTCTCTTCTTTGGTTAGTCTGAGGAATGCAGACTATGAAGAATACAGATCAGCACATAAATTTGTAGTATTCTTAATTTAAATTACAAACTAGAACATTGCCAGAGACAAGAGAGCTATCCATTATCATAAATCTGTACATTGAGCCTCACCCTCAGCTAGGTGTATGCCAAAAAAAATATATATCATTTTTTCCTATACAGG
The DNA here is from genome assembly GCF_001447785.1 of Gekko japonicus. Taxonomy (NCBI): domain Eukaryota; kingdom Metazoa; phylum Chordata; class Lepidosauria; order Squamata; family Gekkonidae; genus Gekko; species Gekko japonicus. The sequence continues at coordinate 1,501,861 of NW_015165835.1, read as the reverse complement.
TCTATTGAACCCAAAAAATATCAGTATTCCCGAATACCAATATCAGTTTTGTATTGAGATTCAGGTAAATATTGTGGAAATCTGAATTTATTTGGCTCATTTATACACTATGTGAACCATCCCCATAAGGTATAATGTAGAAGGGATTTAAATCTTAAATGTTTGCTGAGTTCACTCACCGAGTCATGCCACAACAGCGCGATTCTGTGAGTGAACTCAACAAGCATTTAAAGTTTAAATCCCTTCTGAGTTCACTCACTAAGTTGCGCCGCTGTGGTGGTGTGAACTCAGAAGGCATTTAAAGAGACTGTCGTTATCCTAGCCATGCCTGAATAAAAGCCAAATAATATTGGCTTTTATTTGGGTGCTGCTATTTTGGTAGCCGAATACAGATCTGATTTCTGATCTTTTTTGGTTGAATAAAAACCCAAAAAACCTGATAAGGTATTTTTCAGGTATTTATTTGGCTCAGTATATACCGAGCACACACCACTGCACTCAGCATCTATCTTTGCTGTCAGCTGCCATTCGTTTTTCCTATCATCATCATTGAACCTACAGCTCAAAGGCAGAATATGCTAGGTTCCTCACTTTTTTTTAATTTAAGGGAATATCGCTACTTGAAATAATAATTCTCTTTGAAATGAGTGAATGGTTGTAATTCATCTGTTGTGTACAATCCAAATAACTTTCCTTAAGGTAAGTTCTGTTGGAAAGATATCACAATTTTTCCAAAAGTGCAACTGATCACTGAGAAAATGTCAATTTCCCTAACTAGCTGGTCTTATCCCTGTGATTACTAGATGGAATGTAGCTGGTCCACATAATGGATATCTAAGCTAAAGCATGCCCTTGAATCACAACTAACTCATGTTGACCACATGAAGTTCCATCTCATGGGTTTTCAAGTGAAGTGAGTAAGCAGAGGTGTTTTGTTATTGCCTACATTTGCAAAATCTTCCTTGGTGACTTCCCATCCAAGTACTGACCCTGCTCTAACAAAATTAGGCAAGTCTGGGCTATTAGGGCTGCTACAATAATCACTTACTGGATGGTAATATTTTCTGTGGGAAGGAAGACAGTGTGTTATAGCCTACTCTCATTAAATCTTGGAAGCTAAGCAGGGTCAATACCACCAAGGTAGACTCTGCAGAGGAAGGCAATAGAAAACCACCTCTGCTTGTCACTTGCTTTGAAAGCCTCTTGCTAGTGTTGCCAGGAGTTGGCTGCGACTTGGTGGCCTATATATACACACAGGAATATTTCTGTGTTTTAAGTGGGTGGGGCTGTATCCAGCCACGTTTTCACAGGAAACTATTGGTGATCCCAGGCCCAAAAGATGTCTGGCTGCCCTCAGCTAGAGCCTCAGCTCTCTACCTAGTGATATTCATGCCCTGTGTGACCTAGTTCAATTCTCTCTCATGCTCTGCTAACTTCTGGCAGCCCCTTATGATCTACAGAAATTTCATGCCTGAAGTCATGGGACCTGTACTGATGAATAAGTGTGCAGATTGGGGTACTGTAAGGATCAGGCAGAAAGAAATCATTATGCCTCTCTCTTCTGTCAATAGAATTGCATTTACAGAAGAGGCAGAGCAATTTCACCTCATTCTCTCCCCTCCCTGCAGCACCCTGCTCTGTATTCTGCATGGGTAGTTTCAGGTGGGAGGTTAGAAGAGTCTGCAGAAAGCAGGAATTTCAGCATCCCATGTATGCACAGCAGGATACTGTATGTTTTCAGTAATACTGTTCTAATATTATCTGTTTTATTTAGTTTTTTACTCAGATTGTTGCATAATTCTGGATTTTATGTTACCTCAAAAATAGAATGAGTTGAATCCAGACTAAATTTTCCACTAACAGAAGGGGAAGGGGGATTTCCATTAAGTCCCTGTTCCAGCTGCAGACCCCTGATTGGCTGCTTATGTTGTTCTTGAGGCTCCTCTGTCTCCCAGAAGCAACATCTTGGGGAGATCAGTGAGCTGGTGTGGGAGGGGGAGGCAGGAAAATTCTGTTCTACTGAATTTCCATGAGCAGAAAATATTGTCTGGATCCACCCCGATGAAACCAGGATATGAATGTATGAAAAAACTCTCAATAAGCCCATACCATTTTGTGCACCTGGGATTTTTGACTGATGCATTTTTAATGTTCTTCAGAGGCTGAATGAACTTCTAGTGTTTCATTCCAACTAATCTATCCCTTAACAAAAGGGACTGTGAGCACCAACAAGACTAAAAATGCACCATCTTTTTTGTTTTCCATATAGTTATAAAAACTCTGTATATAGACTCCACACTCTCAGTAAAAAATTTTACAGATGCCAAACGCTATACTGGCAATTCAACTTACAATGGAAACTTGATGGCAGGAATAACAAATCCACTGATTAAAAGGCTAACCATTTGGAATATGAGCATGGTTTACAGATTTTTATCTGAACAGTTTTCTCTCTGCTGAGATACTGTTTTTCTGTTTTATTTATCATAATGTGTAACTGTAATTGCAAGATTTATTATTGTGTTTTATTATTGTGTTTGCTATAAACCGCTGTGAATCACAAATAGGTGAATACATAAAGCCCCCTATACACTTTTTAAACACTTAAGACAAACATGCTTTTTCTCTTTTCCCCCCTTTTTCTATTAGTGTTTGATCTGGGCTAAGATATGTAGTGCTACAAGATGTTAAAATATTTTTATGTTTCAGTTTTATTGTATGCTGTGAAACAGAGGAGAAACCATTGGTGTTACAGCTGGAGTTAGTGTGTTTGTAAAACCCAATTAGGTATGACTATTTATTACAGAGACAATTAGCTGCAATATTCTGTCCTGCAGCCCAGTTGCTGCTAGGCACTGAAAGAACTTCCTAGTTTCCTAATCCATTACAATGCAAGAAGTATGACAAGCTGCCTTACTGTGAAATTGAATCATACAGATAAACCCAGTATTATGTTTTCAAACTCAAAGATCAAAAGGAAGAATTTTCTAGCACAGGGATGCCATGCATGGGGTGCTCCTGTAATGCAGTGGGTGGGGTGCTAGGGTTGGAAATGAGACCAGGTTAAAACTTCTGTTCAGCCAGTGGCAATCAGTAGATGTTACTGGGCAAGTTACTGTTTCTCAAGACTGTGATCCCACACACATTTACATAAGGATTCCTTCCAATATATTTCTTAGCACTGGCATTTCAGCCAGATCTATTACAAAAGTAGGATCAAATAAGATGCTAGACTGTAACCTGTCCACAAATCAAAGGCAGTGTGGGAAAGAACTGTATTAAATAAAAAAACACACACAAACTGTACTGTTTTAACCTGGACTACGCTGAACTGCAGGCTCTGGAAGGTCAGTAGTTCAGCAGTCCAAGACCCGGGTGCCGCAAGACAGGGAGAGCTCCTGTCTCTAGTTCCAGCTCCTGCCAACCTAGCAGTTCGAAAGCAAGAAATTGCAAGTAGATATAGGTACCACTTCGGTGGGAAGGTAACAGCGTTCCGTGCGCCGTGGTGTTTAGTCATGCCGGCCACATGACCACGGAAACGTCTTCGGACAGTGCTGGCTCTTCGGCTTTGAAACGGAGATGAGCACCGCAACCCTAGAGTCGGATTCGACTGGCTTTCGAGCAAGGGAACCTTTACCTTTACCTTTACTACTCATATGGTTTGTGCTTGATTTAAGGCTGCTTAAATCGACTCAGATTGAATTACGTCATAGTGCTGAACAGGGCTAGTTGCTTGTGCTAGGCTATGTTACATTTGGAAACAGCATTCTTGTGGAAAGTTCTCTTTCTTCACACTGTGATACATAACAGGTCCCATCCCCCACATCTACAGCATAATAAATACCACAATAAAGTTGTTTGGTCTTTAGCATGAGCTATGATATCATGAAATGCAAAATAATTTGGGTATCATTGACTTGTCAATTAAATATCCCAGCCTATAAATTGATCTACATATTAATTCTAGTGAGTATTTAGTTAAATAAAATCAGAATTACAGTGAAGCATATCAGAAAATTTATTTAAGGGGGGGAAATTGAAAACTGACAAGTATATGCTGTCAGTGCAAAAAGCCCACAATTCCTTCTCTGATCTAGAAGCTAAAATGTATTCAACTGCCTCACCGCACTGATACAAAGTTCACTGAATTATATCTTCACTGCATGTCACCATGAAATTTATTAATTGCTCATATGCCTGTAGCACTACATTTTGTAAGGATAAAAACAGGTTGCTTACCTGTAACTGAGGATCTTCGAGTGGTCATCTGTGCATTCACACCTCTGGGATATAGTGTGCCTGCGCCAACACCCAACCGGTATAATGGAAAGCAAAAGGAATTTTCGTGCCCACTCCCCGGTCACGTGCCAGGCTCCACTGCGCATGACCAAGGGAGGGGCACGACAATCCCACCAGTTCCTTCTGACCGCTGCCCTCAGTCTCCAAAGAAAGCAAGGAAGGACTGAAAACAGAGGAGAAGGAGGGCGGGTGGTGTGAATGCACAGATGACCACTCGAAGATCCTCAATTACAGGAAAGCAACCTGTTTATCTTCTTTGTGGTCTCTGTGCATCACACCTCTGGGAGACTGACAAGCAATGCCCACCTACCTGGAGGAGGGAGCTGAGGTCCTAAATCTGCACCACCTGCAACACCGCTCGTCCCACAATTGAACGCTGATGAAGATGAACATCGAGGGCATAATGCCTCACAAACGTGTGAGGCGTGGCCCAAGTAGCTGTGTGGCAGATATCTTCCAACGACACACCTTGCAGGAAGGCTGTGGATGCTGCCACTGCCCGGGTAGAGGGTGCCCGTAGCAGACCTGGGAGCGACTTCTTGGCTAGCATATAGCACAACTTAATAGTCTCCACAATCCACTTGGATAGACGTTGGGACGACAGCTTCTTCCCTTGAGAGGGTAGAGCATAAGAGACAAACAGGGGCGGAGATTTCTGAAAAGGCCGTGTTCGATTTAGGTAAAAGAGTAAAGCTCTTTTGACATCCAACGAATGAAAACAGTGTTCTTCCTCCATTGAAGGAGACGGAAAGAACACTGGAAGAACAATGTCCGCTTGCAGGTGAAACTCAGAAACAAGTTTCTGCAGGAAAGAAATATCTGGAGCCAACGTGACCCCATTATGACGAAAACTCAAATAAGGTGGGTCACAGAGGAGTACCAATAACTCGCCCATCCTCCTGGTGGAGGTAACCGTGACTAAAAAGGCTGTCTTCCATGACAAAAGCTGTAGACTACAAGTAGCCATCGGTTCAAATGGTTTGTCCATGAGCCTTGCAAGCACCATGGGTAGATACCACACTGGCATGGGTCTACGTGATGGGGGAAGAGGTGGGTCAGACCTTTAAGAAACTTTTTGGTCTGGGGGTGAGAGAAGACAGAGTGACCATCAATCATCAGGTGATTGGCCGAAATTGCGGCTAAATAGACCTTCATCGAGGCACAACTGAATCCTAGGTCTAAACGAGACAATAAGAACCCAAAGATTGCCATGAGGTCAGATGACGGTGGTGGCAATCCCAATGAGGTAAGGTAAAGACAAGAATTTTTTCCACTTCCCAGCGTAAGAAACTCGGGTAGATGGTCTGCAACAATTCAATAGGACATGATCTATTCTGTCTCTGACCGATTGAAAAGGATCCCCCAGATCACGAGCTTGAGACGTTTCACATCGTGATGCAGAATTTGACCCTTCTCTGCGAGGAGGAGGTCTGCAGCCAGGGGAAGGTGAACGAAGGAGCCCTTGGATAGGTGGAGCAGAGTGGAGAACCAATGTTGTCGGGGCCACCACGGTGTCACTAAGAGGCAGCGTGGTTTTTCCTGCATTAACTTGACTAGTAATCTGGGTATTAGAGGAATCAGAGGAAAGAGGAACACATGAAGATGTGACCACGGAACCAGAAGACCATCTCCCAGAGATAGGGGATCTATCCCAGCTCTGGAGCAGAGCAGGCAATATTTTCTGTTGCTGCATGTAGCAAACACATCCACCTCTGGATGGCCCCAAAGGCGAAAGATTGGGTGAAGATAAATCCAATTGAGCTCCCACTCATGCTCCGCTGCCATTCCTCTGCTCAAGAAGTCTGCTTGAACGTTCAGTGTTCCTGGCAGATGAGTGGCCCTTAGGAATGTGTTCCATGATTGACACTCGACCCATAGTTCTATGGCTAGGCGACATAGCCCCCCAGGAGATTGTACCCCCCTGTCTGTTGATATAACACAGAGCTGTGGTGTTGTCTGTCAGAACTGTGACCACTTGCTTGGTCACTAGGTGTTGGAAAGACCTGAGTGCGTACAGCACTTCCAGGAGTTCCAGAAAATGTATATGATTGTGTGCTACATGCGACTCCCATCGACCCCCTACACAAAGACCCTTGAGATGTGCCCTCCATCCCCAGAGGGATGCATCTGTAGTCAGCGTGAGTGTTGATGTGGGTGGATGGAATGGGGCTCCTGCTAGGAGATTCACAGGATCTGTCCACCAAAGCAGAGAGCCCAAAATGGATGGTGGGAAGACAAGACGAAGGGATTGGGAATGACTCTGCATACGAACCATAGCTGCAGAGGTCTCATGTGCAGTCTGGCAAAAACAATGGCATTGATGGTGGCAGCCATCAAACCCAGCAGCTGCTGGACTCGCTTTGCCGTAGCATGTCCAGACTTGCGAAAGAGTCACTAGATCGACAATGTCCCCTGCTCTCTGAGGAGTGAGAAAAGCCTTGCAAACGACAGAGTCTAGGATAGCTCCTATAAACTGCACCCTTTTGGTGGGAAGTAGCATTGACTTTTTTAGATTTACCTTGATGCCTAAGGACGTCAGGACGGTCAAGGTTAGGTCTACATTGGTGAGCAGGGATGCCTCTGAATCTGCTACCAGTAACCAATCGTCTATTTGGGAAATATCTGAACTCCTTTTAGACAGAGGTGTTCCACAACTACCACCATAATTTTCGTGAAGACCCGAGGGGCTGTGGTAAAAACAGGAGGGCTTTGAATTGGAAATGATGGTTGCCTACTGCAAATCGGAGGAAACAACAGTGGGTAGGGTGGATGGAAACGTGGAAGTAAGCATCCTTGACGTCCAACGTAACCATCCATGTCCCTAGATCTAGGAGTGGAAGAATGGACTGTAATGTTGTCATCCTGAACTTTTTGTATATGATGATAGAGTTAAGGTTCCTGAGGTCCAGAATGTGTCGGAGGCCTCCATCCCGCTTTGGTACCGTAAAGTAACAAGAGTAGAAGCCCATTATGGGTTGTGCTGATGATACCAGCTCTCTCTTTTTTTTTAACAATTTTTCAAAATTACATAGTATTCATTATATACAATGTGAATACTTTTACAAACAAGTTTGTTAAGCAGTTTATGTTGTTCAGTTGCACAGTCGAGTCCGACTCTTCGCGACCCCATGGACCAGCTCCCGCCAGGCCCTCCTGTCTTCCGCTGTCCTCTGAAGTTTGCTCAATTTCATGTTCGTTGAATCTATGACACTGTCTAACCATCTCATCCTTTGCCGTCCCCGTCTTCTTTGACCTTCAATCTTTCCCAGCATCAGGGTCTTTTCCAGTGAGTGCTCCCTTCTCATTTGGTGGCCAAAGTATTTGAGCTTCAGTTTCATTATCTGGCCTTCCTGGGAACAGTCAGGGTTGATTTCTTTTAGGATTGACTGATTTGATCTTCTTGCAGTCCAAGGGACTCTCAAGAGTCTTCTCCATTGCGCTCTCCTCTTTTACCCTGAGCAAGAGGCTCTTTAGGTCCTCTTCACTTTCTGCCATTAGAGTGGTATCGTCTGCATATCTGAGGTTGTTGATCTTTTCCCCAGCAATCTTAATTCCCGCTTGTGATTCATCCAGGCCAGCATTTCGCATGATGTACTCTGCATATATATTAAATAAGCAAGGTGACAGTATACATCCTTGTCGTACTCCTTTTCCTATGCTGAACCAATCAGTTGTTCCATATCCGGTTCTAACTGTCGCTTCTTGGCCCTTATACAGGTTTCTCAAGAGACATGTGAGGTGGTCTGGTACTCCCATCTCTTTAAGGACCTGCCATAGTTTGTTGTGATCCACACAGTCAAAGGCTTTAGCATAGTCAATGAAGCAGAAGTAGATGTTTTTCTGGTACTCTCTTGCTTTCTCCATAATCCAGCGAATGTTGGCAATATGATCTCTCGTTCCTCTACCTCTTCGAAACCCAGCTTGTACTTCTGGCAGTTCTCTATCCATGTACTGTTGAAGCCTAGCTTGTAGGATCTTGAGCATGACCTTGCTAGTGTGTGATATGAGTGCAATTGTGCGATAGTTTGAACATTCTTTGGCATTGCCCTTCTTTGGGATTGGAATGTATACTGACCTTTTCCAATCCTGTGGCCACTGTTGCGTTTTCCAAATTTGCTGGCAAATTGAGTGCAGCACTTTAACAGCATCATCTTTTAAGACTTTGAATAGCTCAGCTGGAATACCATCACCTCCACTAGCTTTGTTGTTAGTAATGTTTTCTAAGGCCCATTTAACTTCACATTCCAGGATGTCTGGCTCGAGGTCAATGATTATACCGTCGTGGTTGTCAAGGACATCGAGGTCTTTCTTAAGCGGTACATAAATAAAAAATAAACCATTTTTTTATATTGCTGATTGTCCGGAAGAATATCTTTACTTAACAAATAACTAACCACTGGGTACAAAGTCGTTACAACTATTTTGTAATATTTATCAGGAGATGCATTTGACATTTTTATTGATAATTTATACATAACAAACAGTTCCCATATCTTATTCTACCATTGGTGTAAGTTAGGAGACTTCTTTTCTAGCCATTTAATTGCCACGAGTTGACGTGCTGCTGCTAATAGGTAAGCTATTAACTTTTGTTTTTGTATTTACTAGGTCGTGGCCAAAGTTCCAATAGGATTATTTCAGGAGAAAAATCTATATTCGTTATTTCTTTAATTTCCACTAATATGTTTTTCCAAAATTGTTGTATTATAGAACAAGACCACCAACAGTGTATAAAATCAGCTTTCCTGCCACATTGTTTATTACATAATGAGCTATAATCACTGTTGATTCGAAAAAGTCTAATTGGAGGAATATGCCATCTCATAATAATTTTCGATATCAGTGTATTTATGGGGATTATTTTTGATTTCCTGCTATACCCTTCCCATATCCTTTGCCAGTCTTCTTCATTTAGATCAATTTTTAGGTCATCTTTCCATTGTTTTTGATATAATGTGAGTTTTTCTTCTCTATTACCACTTATAATCTTATAAATTGAAGAAGTAAGATTGTTAGGTTGTTTAAGATCTTTTTTCCAAAAACTGTTCTATTGATGTAAGTGTGCGCTCCCTCATCACTTTCAGGGGGGGAGAGTCTAACAGATGTCTTATTTGGAGATATTTATACCAGTGCATTTTATATTTATTTTTTTCTTCTAGTTGTGCTTTTGTTGAAATCTCTTGTTTGTTTAGGAAATGTGAAATTTTTGTTATACCTGCTTTCTGCCAAGTTTCATAATATTCCCAGTCTTTTCCAGGGATAAACCATTCTTGCCTAATATAAGATGACTGACTTGATATTCCTGGGGCTAAATGAGGTTTCCATTTATACCAAATTTTCAGCGAGTTATATAAGAATGGGTTTTGTGTTTGTTTACATTTTTGTAAAATTTTCGGGTCCCAAAAAGTTTCATACAGTGTACATGGTTGTAGGTGTTCTAATTCTATATGGGACCAGATTGGAGACTTTTCCAGTTTAGCACTCATTAGTAGCGTGCTAATGTTAATAGATTCACACGTCCATTGTAAATTTGGTATGCCCAAACCACCCCGGTCAATTGTCCTGTATGCTGTAGTTGCTCTGATTCTTGGTTTTTTACTTGCCCATAAAAATTTGTTAATTTCAGTTTGCCATTTTTTAAATACTTTGTTGCCTAATGAAATGGGTAAAGCTCTGAAAAGAAATTGGTATTTTGGTAATATGAAACTTTTAATTAGATTTATTCTATCATTCCAGTATTTTGATTCCCATTGTTTTAGGGTTGCCTTAATTTCTGAATGTAATTTATCAAAATTACATTTCATCAAATCTTCCAGATTAGATGGGATGTAAACTCCTAAATATCTCCATGGATTTGTTGGGGGGTTTAGTTGATACTCTTTGCTTATATCTTTTATTAAGTTCTCCTTCAATTGTATCGGGTGAATTATAGTTTTTTCTTTATTAAAGCTAAGGCCTGAAATAGTTTCAAATTGTTTTAAATTTTTAAAAATTTCACTCATCGAGTCTTTAGGCTTTGTTATATATAAAATGATATCGTCCGCATAAATATTGGTTTTATGAGTTATGTTTCCTATTTGGACACCATGAATATTTTTATTGTTTCTAATATATTCTACTAGGGGTTCAATGGCTAAAATGAATAATAATGGGGAGAGGGGACAACCCTGTCTCATCCCTCTATTTAAATAAATTAGGTTTGACAAATCATTATTAACTTTAATTTTTGTAGTAGGTTCTTTGTATAGAGCTTGAATAATTTTTTGAAAATTGGTTCCAAACTGCATTAGTTTAATTACCTCTTGTAAATAGTTGGCTTCGATACTGTCGAAGGTCTTGTCCACGTCCAGGAACATCATCAAGGCTTCTACTGAATTGTTTTCACAATATGAAATAATGTTTAAAGTTCTTCTTATATTTTCCATAATATTCCTCTTAGGCAAAAAACCAGATTGATCTAGGTGTATATAGTCTGGGAGTATTTTTTTGAGCCTATTAGCTATAATTTTGGTGAATAATTTTCCTTCCGAATTCAATAAAGAAATTGGTCTATATGCTGTAGAGAGTGTGGGGTTTTTACCTGGTTTTAAAATTAAGACCATTTCCGATTGGAGCTGGAATTTTGCCTGATGTCAAAATTTCATTGCATAAATCTTCTAAAGGACCTATTAAAATAGCTTTAAAAGTTTTATAAAATTCTGGGGGATATCCGTCTGGACCAACTGCGGTATTGTTTTTTTGTTGATTAATTACCTCTATTATTTCAGCTTGCGTGATTATACTGTCTAGATACTCTCGATGAGGATGTGAGAGTTCCTTTAATAAGTTATGTTCCTTCATAAAGGAGGCAATATTTTCAGTTTGAATATTTTTGGTTTCATAAAATTTTTGTAATATTTTTCTAAAATGAGTTTAATGTCTGTATGTTCAGTTGAGATTTTGCCATTCAAGTTTTGCAGAGCCTGAATTTGTCTTGACCTTAATTTGTCTTTAACTTTCCATGAGAGTAATTTTAAGGTTTTGGAAGATTTTGTCCAATATTTTTGTTTGATAAACAAAAGATCTTTTTGGATTTTTGAGTTTGTTTCTTGTTCTAATATTTTCCTTTCAGCCATTAGTTGTTTAATTTTTTTTGAGAATTGTTCTGTTTGTGTAACAATTCTAATCTTTTTATATTGTCCTGGGTCTGTATTAATTGTTTATTTTTTTCTTTTTTCAGTTGAGATGCAATGGAAATTAGTCTACCCCTAAGAACTGCCTTCATTGCGTCCCATGTGTTTTGGTGTGAAGTATCCAGAGGATCATTTTCTTTCCAAAAATTTTGTAATGCCTCTGTTATTTGATTATTAATTTCTGGATTCAGCAATAAAGATTTGTTCAAAGTCCATTTTCTTTGTGTTTTGTCTTTGTTTAACCAGTTTATTTCACAAAATGTAGGGTGGTGGTCAGACCAAACCTTGATTCCTATATCAACCTCTTTAGTGAGATTTAGTAATGAGTGTGAAATTAATATAAAATCAATGCGAGTGTGCACATCAAACTTTGATGAGTAAAAAGTATAATCTCTTTCAATTGGGTTTTTAACTCTCCAGATATCACATAACCCATGTGATCTTATTATATGTTGGAGTTGAGAGGATGAGTTATTATTTTTCTTTTGTACTTTTTTTTGTATAGATCTATCCATATGGTAGTCTAAAAGGTAGTTCCAGTCCCCCCCCACACAATTACCTCGCCTTCTTGAAATTCTTGTAAAAGTTTTAATGTGTTTTGGATGAAAGCAATTTGCGTTTCATTAGGAGTGTAAACTGAGCCTAAGGTGATCAGCTTATCTTCCAAAATTCCTTTTATGAAGTTGTATCTGCCATTAGGATCAACCAATTCCCCTTTCAATTCAAAGTGTAATTTTTACTGCCGTAACTCTCGATTTGGAGGAGCCTACTGAAATGTATTGTTCTTTGTACCACGTTGATTTAATAATTGGGTGAACATTGCTTTTCAAATGTGTTTCCGCAATAAAATACAATGTGAGAAGTTACATGCCTTTGCTTGAAATTATTATTCAGACCTCACACGTTCCAAGACATTATCTTCAATGTTTGAGTCATTTTCCCAGAAAACAATAGTAAATGCACAAAATTATCAATATGCTATATAATTCCAATATAAATCTGCAACACTTAAAACAAAATGAATTCAACTGTTTTATAATAACTCCTGTAATATATATTTGACCAGTACCTTGCTTAACTTCTTTTAACTAAACTAAACTATCAAAAAAATAAAACCTTTTACACCCTTCCCCGCACTCTTTGTCTCAGAGTGCCCTGCTAAATCCTACCTCTATCCTGTTTTTAGAGGCTTCAACCTTTAACAACTCTCCTTCCAACCCCCCACCCTCCCTCCCTGTTTCAACCAGCTAAGCATATAAGACACATTAACAGAAATACTTTTTGTATTTTTTCAAACTAAGGTATTAATGACACAAAAGTTAGCACTATTACAACTTTACTCTGTGGGTGTTTATCTTCTAAAGTAAGTTGCTCCCGCTTTTGGTGAATTAAAGACCGGAATTTTGGTGGCTTTTTGTGGAGACAGTTCAAATTCTATTCTTCCTTTGAATGATGTCTTTGAAGTTTCCATCGGTTCCTCAAGTTGCAAGACTTTCAATATGTAAAGGCCACTGTCTTTGTCCGAGGCGAAGTATTGTTTCCCTTGGTGAATCACTCTAATTTGTCCAGCTGATGTCCATCGGTATTGAATCTTATACTCTCTCAGTTTCAAAGTGGTGTCTCTTAGCTGTTGTCGTATTTTTAAGGCTTCTGCAGGTAAGTCAGGGAAAACGCTGATTTTTGCATCTTGGAATGTTAGAAAGCCAAGCTCACGAGCCAGTTTCATTATGGCATTTTTTTCTCTTAAGTCAGCCAGTTCAATCAAAATGTCTCTTGGATATTTCCTATTAGGCTTGTTTGGATTTCCAAGTCTATAAATCTTAATGGTGGAAAGCTGTTTGTTGTCTTCTTTGTAAATTAGAGAGGCCAGCCACGATGGGATTGCGCATATCAGATTTGCTTCTTCTTCAGGGTTTTCTTTGTACCCTCTTAATTTCAGATGGTGCTTTCGTGCCTCAGTTTCCAGAGTCAGTACACGTTCTTTCATGTACTGTTGTTCTTTTTGTATTTCTTGATTTTCAGATTGTAAGGTGGTGCCCAATGTACACACTGTTTCAGCAGTAGCTTTAGTTGTTTCCAAAGCTATTGTTAGTTGATTCATCTGCTCTATTAACGGTTGTAAGGCTGTATCAATTTTCAAATTAATCTTATCTAAGACCGAGTTTTCAAACACTTAAAAGGAATTTTTTAAGGTAGCCTGAAGCGCTTTCAATGTTACCGGTTCTTCCTGAAGGTATTTCTTTTTGCTTTTGTTGTCGGCGGCCGTTTTGAAATGCATTCAATCGATTCTGCAAAGGCTAAAATTTCGCTTTTTTAACGCTTATCCACTCACTCTTATGATCCCCACCACGTCCGGAATGCTTATTAATTCGATAGGTGCTGCGGGTATTATTAATTTCGTGCTTTTAAGTCATCCGCATGGGAGATCGGGTGAGGTGAAGACAGAGCGTCGGATTTAGGCGTCCATGCTGTAGCGTTCCGACGCCACGCCCCCGGTACCAGCTCTATAGCATCCTTGCTTAGGAGAGTTGGAACCTCTTCTAGGAGGACTGCTGAAGGCGGTGTGACGACGACGTGGGTGGTGGAAGGGATTTGGGAAAACTCTATCAGGTATCCCATTCTTATTATTGAGAGGACCCACTGGTCCGACATAATGGACTCCCAGATCGACAGGTAAGGAGACAAGCATGTAGGGAGTTGGGAGAGAAGGTGTGAATCAAAGGCTCTGTTTAGTGTTCTTAGCAGTTTTGGTTCTAGATAGATAGACAAAAACTTGGGTTTTCCATCGTAGGCCTTTGCCAGTGTGGCTCAGAGGAGGATTTAGACGATGATCTACCTGACCATTATTTGGACCATGGTTTTCCCTTATGCAGTTTAGGAGGAGGTGCAACCCCTAAGCTGCGAGATGTCTTGATGCTTTTGTCAAGCTCTTGAAGTACTGCATCCATGGTGGAGCTAAAAAGTCCATCACCTTCGAATGGAAGGTCTTCTACAGTGGTTTTAGTTTCTGGCTGCAAGGCGGAGGAATGTATCTGCGTAAGGCGACTGCAGAAGTGAGAGTCTTTGCCGCTGTATCCAGTGAGTGCTTGGATATGTTAAGTTGATGTTTCGCCAAGAGCATCCCCTCTGATTGGATGTGTCTAGCTTGGTGCCTACAATCATCTGGGAGGGTTGAAATAAATTCAGACATTTGTTCCCAGAGGGAATACTGATAACGTCCCATGCAGGCTGCATAACTGGAGGTTTTGATACCCAGAGCTCCAGCCTTATAAAATTTTCTGCCGAAAGAATCAATTTTTCGTCCCTCTTTATCTGGCTGCATAACTGGAGGTTTTGATACCCAGAGCTCCAGCAGTATAAAATTTTCTGCCGAAAGAATCAATTTTTCGTCCCTCTTTATCTGGAGGTGTAGAATGAGTACTCTTGCCCTTGGTCGAGAACGTAACCACTAACTTGGGCTTTGGATGAACGAAAAGGAATTCTGCCCCAGATTCTTGAATCTTATACATATGATCCAACCTCTTATTAGAGATTGATACAGAGGAAGGATGAGTCCAGGGGGCTTTAGCTGTTTGCAAAAGGACCGACATCATGGGAAGGGCAACCGCTGTTGAAGTGTCCATTTGTACAATATCAAAGACTGAGTCCGTGACTGTCGGCAGAGGCTGGATGGTCGGCAGAGCTAGTGTGTGAGCCATACGTTTAATAAAGTCCCCAAAGGGTTTAACGTCCTCCGACAGTGAAATAGGGAGTTCGACCTCGACTTGTTGCTGAGGGGATGCTTCTATCGGTGGATGGGGACTCTCCTCATCCGTGTAAGAGCTGGGGGAGCTGGACAGATTTGAGGATTCGGAGAATGACACTTGGAGGATCAGTTCTAACTATGTATGGGAGTTTTCGGTGCCGACGGCTGAAGACCTGGACCTCTAGTTATCGGTCTCAATTGGGAAGGTTTAACGAATTCCGGTGCCAGGGAGGGATCACGGTACCGAGAAATTCTGGACAAGGAAGACTGGCGATCCTACTCCATGGGGGGACAAGGGAGCCACGGCATCGATCCCGAAAAGGGGTAGGCTCTGTAAAAATATTGCCATTGGCGCTGATCCCATGTCATGGGTGGAATAGGCGTCGGAGATTGATCTCGCTCATCGGGGATGAACCGAGGTGAAGGGACGACATTATGTGTCCTTCGATCTCAGTGCAGGTTCTCGACATTGGGTGATCGAGGAACCTGAGTCAAGACCAGCTCCTGGTCGGAGTCAAGGGACTGGATGGGGCATAGCGAAGGTGACCAAAGTGCACCTTGTGGCTGCCCTTGGCTTGTTGAATCAAGTGAAGCGGCTATGAGAGAGCCTTTCTTGTGCTTCTTAAGCTTGATAAGCCGAACGTCCTTGCCCTCCTAATGTTTTTTGGAAGGAGTATGGGCTTTGGACTGTTGTGCCTGAATTGGGCGTTTCAGTACCGATTTTACGGCATCGATGGAGGTCAACGTCGAAGACATGGTGATTGTCGCTTCCGATGCTGGCATCGACATCGATGCATGTCTGGACGTCTCCTGAGATGAGGGCGTCACTGGAGAGACTGTGAATTCCACCAGCGCCAGTTGCAGTCTAGCAGCCCAATTTTTCCTGGTCTGCTTGGAGAACTTGGAGCAATGGACGCAAGAGTCTACTCAGTGCGATTCCCCCAAACATAAAAGGCAAAGAGAATATCCGTTGGGGGGGGCCGATCTTACTGCTGCACTCCAAGCACCATTTAAAGAAACCCCACCACACGGCCATAGGCCGGGGAAAAGGGGTGGTAGAGAAATAAAGTCCAACAAACACTATCTAACTGAAAAAACTTTCCTAACTAACTAAACTTGAATAAAATGAGGCCTAAAGGCCCAAAAAAGTATAGTTTTACCGACCGAGGTGGAGAGAGTTCTACCAGCGCGGCAGTCAGAAGAGAACTGGTGGGATTGTCGTGCCCCTCCCTTGGTCATGCGTAGTAGAGCCCGACACGTGACCGGGGAGCGGGCGTGAAAATTCCTTTTGCTTTCCATTATTCCTTTTGCTTTCCATTATACTATATAGTGCAGGCACACTATATCCCAGAGGTGTGATGCACAGAGACCACAAAGAAGGTCTATAGGTTTAGATTCAAGTAGGTAGCCATGTTGGTCTGAAATAGCAGAACAAAGTTTGAGTCCAGTGGCACCTTTAAGACCAACAAAGTTTTATTCAAGGCATAACCTTTAGTGTGCATGCACATTTCTTCATATACAATGAAATGGAAGTTACCGGTCCATGCATATAGGTAGAGGGTGAGTAGTAAATTAGCATACAACATAATGAAGATATTTAAAAGATTCAAGGACCAAACAGGAATAACAAGCTTAGTTTATATGGTTACCATTTGTTTGGGTTTAATTCCAGGGGAGAACACAGTGAAGGAAATAAATATGTCAAAATTGAAGATTGATGGGCAGATTTATCCCTAATTGTGGAATTCTGAGAGTAATTAACAGAGACCCTGCCTAAAGTATGGAGGCAACCTTACAGTATCTTCTTATTTGAAGTGGGGTGATTGGTTGTGTAGAGTAGAAACCAAAGAAATACATTCCAACTTACAATTCCTCATTACATTACAGAGGGCAGGAGATATACTTTACACAGCCAATCACCCCACTTCAAATAAGAACATGCTGTAAGGTCGCCTCCATGCTTTAGAGGAGACAGATAGATTGGATTTATACCCTGCCGTTCACTCAGAGTCTCAGAGTGGCTTACAATCAATGTTCCCTCTAAGCTCCACAGAAATTCTACCTCATGAGCAAAAAAAGCTAGAGGCATTAGAATTGTGAGCAAGTATACATTTGACTATTGTATAAATTAGTTTTTTAGATTACTTCTATAACCTTATAAAAATCTCAGAATAAAGTCTTTTAAATTATATTTAAACTATATGTTAAGAATAATTTAAACATTATGAGAGAAAACAGAATCATGTCAAATTTCACCCACACCTTTCCACTATATTGGTAGACCTGTCCTCCGGAGAAGAGGTCTACCCACCAGTTTCCACTATATTGGTAGACCTGGCCTCCGGAGAACAAATCTACCATACTCTTTCCACCATATTGGTAGACCTGGCCTTTGGAGGTCTATCCACCCCAGTCCACTATATTGGTAGATCAGGCCTTAGACCATTGCCTTGTGCTGAGCCTTAAAAAACATACCAGCACTTAGGGGAGGAAAAACTCTTGCAGCCTGCTTTAGGGTTTTTTTTAGTGAAATATGACAACAAGCATTACAGGTCAAGTATAACAGAGGAGGAGCAATCACTGCCAGAACCCTGCTTAACCTAACAGGAAGTTGCTTAAATGCTATTAACCTGTCCAAACCACTTATTTATCCAAATATTTATATCCCACTTTTCCTTGTGACTCAAGGCAGTTTACAAATCATACTGAAAAGCATAATAGGGGTGTGCAAAAAAAAAATCATTTTCCCCCAGCTCCATTGTAGCCTATGGGGACCATTATAGTCAATAGGCCCCATAAGCTATAATGGAGAATTGATCTGGGTGTATCTGGGGCTCTGGGGGGTATTTTTTTAGGTAGAGCATCAAATTTTCAGCACAGCTGTTGGTGCCTCTCCTCACCCACCCACCCACAAGTTTCAAAAAGATTGGACCAGGGGTTCCAATTCTATGGAGCCCAAAAGGAGGTGCCCCTGTCCTCCATTGTTTCCAATGGAGAGGAAAAATGTCTTATGAGCAGAAGCTCACAACCCCTGAGCTGCCTGTTAAGATTTTGTGCACCAGCACCGCCTGCCTCAACTTAGAGGGAACTCTGCTTACAATCTCCTTCCCTACCTCTCTACACAACAACCCTGTGAGGTAGGTGGGGATGGGAGAGCTCTGAGATAACTGCTCTTGACAGAACAGCTCTGAGGGAACTGTGATTGACCAAAGGTCACCCAGTTGGCTGTGGGGAATCAAACCCAGTTCTCCAGATTAGATTCTGCCACTTTTAACCACTACACTAAACTGGCTTTCACTTTGGGGAAGAAGAGTGCATACACACAGAAGCTTATTCCTTGAATAAAACCTTGTTGGTCTTAAAAGTGCCACTGGACTCAAACTTTGTTATGGATAGCCCTATATACAGATATTTATTTCTATGGAAAATTTTTAATGACTTTTCCTTCACTGCTTCAGTGGCACTAGACTGATCCTGGGTCTGTAATTTGGTAACGATAGCAATGTAAAGGGAAATGGACTTGTACTAATGTTCCTGTATAAGAAAAGCCTGTTTGCTTCTTAAAGGCCAAAAACAAACAGAAGATATTCACACTAAAAGGAGGCTTCATGGCGTTTATAGAAAAATGGTCAGCTACTTCAAAACTTCTGCTCAAAAGCAAAACAGCCATCCCAAGTGATCACCATGGATGAAACTATGCAATATCGGTCACGGCATGTCACAAGAAGGGGTTCCGATTAGCAGAAGAATGTTGTTTGATGACAAATCAAAAGAACAAAGCAAACTATTAGATATTCAACACAACAATAATTAAGACAGCCACACACATGCACTGTACCAGGATCGCTCATACTTGTTGCAGAAGAGGGAGTACTGCAACTCAGCAACCAGTCTGCAGTGTTTAAAACAGTCATGTTGTCTCCTGAGAATTGGAATGGCATACAATGGTTCATTGTCTGAATATCTGCTTAATGTACATGAATATCTTTCATTGCAAAAGGGGGAAACACATTTCACTAGAATGTTTTTAATAACTACTGGGGGGGGATCATTACATACAGTTTAATAGCTGTTTTTGGTTGTGTAATATCTACTATGACACAGAAGGACCTACATGGGTTACATATTCATTAACAGTTTTTGGATTCCATGCCAGGAAAAAGTTTCACTGCCGTACTATCAGCAAGAATGTTACCTAAACCAGGTACATTTACCTGTTTAAATGTATTCATGTTATTGGGGGGGGGATGAAATTTGCATGGGCAAACCGATTTTAGTCCAGTTGATACAGGTAAACAACTACATATACAAATGAAATTGTACCAAACTGTATGCTACATGCACAAGTCATTCATACTATGCAAACCAGGATATACAGTGTAGTCAAAAAGCAATAAACTGTTAATAGGCACTGTGTTATTATACTATAAAGCAAATGAGATTTATTCCAGATAACAAGTGTAAGCTTCCAAATTTTTCCTATTAATTTCTTTATGCAGAAACCTCTTTGGTGCTGATTCTTTTCTCATGTGTACCTAACGAGAGAGCTTATGGGACAGTAGCAGATTACGTGTTTTGCATATATGAGTTCCATTATTCAGTCTCTCACATCTCCTCTTAAAAGATTCTGAGATAGCAGGATTGGGAAACAAAAAGGTATATACAATATACAATAGCAAGCTAGGTGGACCAATAGTTCGATTCAGTATAAATAAGAGGAAGATCCCCACAAGAAAACAAAACCACACAACCCAAAGATAATATGAAAAAAAACCCAATATGGATAACACATCGCACAAGACGAAGTCATGAAAACACAGACGAGCAGTGATGATAACCAAGGGAAAACATTTGTAAAAGTATTATAGATTCATGAATTCAGCTGCCTCCACAGTTGTGTAAATCATCTTTAAAGGAATATTGCCTCTGGAAAGAACTGCTTTGTAAAGGTTTTTGACAAGGTGGTCTTTTGAAACTTGATACTATCTGGATTTTCATTCATTGTTGTGAATGTCCAGAATTGTTATGCATGTCATTTGTTCCCTATATACCTATAATGAACCTATAAATAATTAAGATATAAATAAGATATAAATGATTAAGATATTGATAGCAATGCATATTTGTCCTTGTTCATATTTTATGGCTTTACCTTATTACCATTATTATGTTGATTGTTATCATTAAGAGATGTATCCACCATGATATGTTTTCAGATTATCCTTGGATCATGTAGTTTCGTTTTATTGTTGACCCAATAAAAGGCAGAATACATGTTCATATGGTAGGCATCCAAAAATATTGATATTAATGAACTCACCTGTGCAAAATTAAAGTGGATGCTAATGCTTTATATATTTTTCAGTTTCAATTTTCCTTTAATAAAGGTATATTAAAAGATACATACAAAATAAATGGTAAAATTATTTTGTTTCAGGCATCCAACCAAGCTGAACTTTAGCACACTATGCTTTTGTTCTGGGATCACCACTGAGTTAAAATCCTACAGACTGAAACGAACATATGCTATGTTTATCAGGTGCCCTGACCTGGATAGCCCAGGCCAGCTCCATCTCGTCAGATCGGCGAAGGGAAGCTAAGCAGGGTCGGCTCTGGTTAGTAATTGAATGGGAGACCACCAAGGAAGATCAGGGTCATGATGAAGAGGGAGGCAATAGCAAACCACCTCTGAACGTCTCTTGTCTTGAAAACCCCACAGGGTCGACATAAGTCAGCTGTGACTCCATGACAAAAAAAATGTTTATCAAATGTAGGCTGACTAGAGAAGAACCTCTGCTTAAACCTTGCCATTCCTGTAACACATAGTGCTTTTCTCCACTTGAATCTTCAGGCTGGCATTGGGAGTTTTCATGCCACAATGCTATATAACTCTTCATGCTGAAGTATCACATGGAAAATGTTGGTATGTATTAAAGCAGAGAGAATAAAGCACCAATATGCAGCCTATTACATTCTGACCTTCCCCCTGGTTACTGATTCATGCCACTTCAGAAGGCTTCCTAAATCTCAGGAGTCACTCTTTGGAGAGTGCAAGAACAAATTGTTAAAGAAAGGAAGAACTGGGAAAGATCCATTCCATTAGGGGAGCTATGATCATGTTCCTTTAAATCTAATCTATGTCTATCCTGCTTTTGCATGGAATTTTAATGGTATCCCATACAGATTTCTGATTAGGTCTGCACATACATAGCATCGATAATTCTACAGTGCTGCAGACTTTATCTATAGTTGTTTTTTGATGCTGCCTTATGTAAGACAGTCTGAGAGCTGACCAAAGATTCAACCTGATTGCAGAGGCCTAAAAATAGTAAGACTTCAGCATCTTTATGTTAGTGAAATTAAGGTAGGCACAAGGCTTGAGGCTGGGCAGTAAAATGGAAAAAGCAATTAAAAAGGGAACAGCAAGTTTAAAATGCAACCCAAAGTATAAGGTAGGAGAAACAATCCAAGAAAGATGCGACTAGTATGTAAATATAGTGAAGGTGAGTCTAGAATTGGTAGAGGTGGAAGATGAACAGAGGTATGGTCTGTAGGAGTAACACAAGGATATACAGGAAAGAACAGAGCAGTTTTAGAGGCCAGTGGGTAGTCAGGAAGCTAGCCCTTTCCCCAACTCCTCCTAGCTTACAGATAATTGTAACATATGATATTACCTTATACATTATTGGTCCATCTATCTTACTATTGTCTACTCTTAAGAGCAGCCTTCTAGAGACCCAGTTAGGGAAAGGCCTTTTCCAACACTTGCTACTTTAGATCATTCAACTGGAAGTATCAGAGACTGATAATGGAATCTTCTGCTAGGAAAGTAGGTGCTACACTCATTCCCTGAATTCATAATTTTCTTTACAGTCCTATACATAATTACCTATCTATATTCTATTAGCCAAGAGGCCCCCTCTGTGTGGATACTTATTTCTGCCAACAGAGGGCTCACTCTCCCCAACAGCTTTTCCTACATAGTCATGGGCCTTCCTAAAACTGCAGAAAAATCCAAAAAGTAAAAAAAAATCCCTTCAGGGAGGGTTGAATTCACCCCAATACCTTTTGAAATGGCCTCTGCAGGGATCTAACTCCAGACATCAATGGTGAGAGTTTAGAATGTTTTTTTTTTGGGGGGGGGGTTCTAACTGTTTC
>NW_015165835.1:1460514-1478301 GCF_001447785.1 Gekko japonicus | reverse complement strand
ACACTTGGGGCAATCTTCAGGAGTGCAGAAAAATCTGAAAATCTGAAAAAATATATGGGGGATACTTAAATCCGAAAAAAGTAAAATAGTGTTCCCTGCGCATGCGCAGAGAATACACTGGGAACTGCCTCGCTGCCATTGTGGAGGGGGCGGCTTGGCAGGCCTGGCGGCTGGGAGTTGCTCAGGCCTCACCGCCGGTGCCAGAGGGGTGGGAAAAGGCTCGGAGGGCCTGGCGGCTGGGAGCTGCTCAGGCTTCATCACCGGTTTTAGGGGGGGAGGCCCAGCAGGCCCAGCAGCTGGGAGCTGCTCAGGCCTCGCTGCTGGTGCTGGGGGGGGCGGAAAAAGGTTTAGCGGGCCCAGGCCTTGCCATCGGTGCCGGGGGTGGGTGGGAGAGGGCTTACCTGCAGCTGCTTCCTCCTCTTCCATGTGGAGTTCCTCCCCCCCCCGTGAATATCATGGGTCACCGCTTCTTGTTCCTTCTAATCTTCTTCCATAATATCAACTATAACCATCATGAACTAGTTTATCTCTAAATGTGCCACAGTCTTTAGACTTAAAGAGTCTTCACTCACCGCCAGTTCCATTTGTTGTAACAGATGTACTGCTAAGATTAGATTTGTCCAGTTTAGAATTACTCGGTGTTTCACCACTTCCCACAAGATTATGAGGACTTGCTAGATCCTGCATTTCCATAGATCTATTAGAAGAAAAGAAATGCTATTACTATATACTATTTGTATTATAGAAGTGTGCGCAGATCTGAGTCATCCTTGATATGTGTATTCAAGCTGAAAATAAATAATGTATAATTTTCACAAAAATAGTATCGGAGAAAGAAGAATCGAATTTTACAGTCAGACTCATATTCTGAGTGAAACGTGTGGGAAACTGGAACCCCCAAGGAAGGGGGAAGGAGAACAGCTGGAGTATTCTATTCAAATCATACTCTCTTATAGCACAGTGGGCAATCCTAGAGCTATGTCCTAACAAACGTCTCCTGGAACATCTGAAGACATGTTTATGCACACTTCCTGGATTATACACTATAGTTTACAATGCAATGCATGCATTTCAAACGCTGCACTCAGTGATCTCCTGCAAAGCTGGAAGTGGGTGAAGTCACTGTTTGGCCTTCACTTGCATGCTGCAGGGTTTTTGCAAGCCCTGCCCCCCCCCCCAGATCTGAAGATCTCCTGGGACGGTCCTGGGAGGTCTGTGTTGGCAGATGCACAGACCAGGCTCACAAACCATGAACTGGGCCCCAGTCTGTAGAAAAATTAGTTCCATGGTCCAGTCCATGCCCATTCCTGTCTGGCTCTAATTTTTTGATGCATCTTTTGTCAGTTTGAATGGTTTTTTAAATGTGATTTTATTATGTATATTTTTATGGAGACGGGAATGTTGGCTCCTTCTCTGCTTTTTACAGAGGCATACAATATTTTGTTTTGCCCTTCCCAGTTCCTCAAATGGATGGGAAGTTCTAGGGACAATTCTCATCACATTAGTTTCCTTGAAAATAAATACTTCTGAAGACTTGTGGTGCATTTGTAATACATTCTTTTTATTAGTTTAACAAAGGAAAGTAAACCTGCACATAGGCAATATTAATTTCTGAAGCTATAGAAGTTTTTACAACTAAGAGCAGCCCCCAAACTTCTTGTCAACTAATTGCAAAAACATATTTCTCTTTCTTCTGCTGAATACAAAACCATCTCTTTCTTATCTCAGCCTAAGTAGAATCTGAATTCCTAGCTGACCTCAAATGACCATCTGACAACAATCATTTGGTGCTCAACTTCCGAAGGTGGTTAGCATATAACAATAAAGTTTCTGCCAGCAGCGCAGAATAGCCTTTTAGACAAATACTTTTCAGTGCTGGATGAGGTGGTTAATAGCGTTACTATACATTTTATTAGGAGGTATGGGATTGTCATACCTGCATTAGACCCTGTATAAAAAGTTCTCTACTGTTTCCTCAGCTGTTGAAAGGCTGAGGTCTAATTCAGATTGGGCCAGCCACATGAAGGCTAAGCAAAAAAGATGTGTGTGTGTGCTTTTGAATAGCCAGTAAGTGGGGGGAACTAAATCCCCACCCAGCCATTTGAAGAAGAAAAAAACAGGTGGTGGGTTGAGAACTTCCTCCCATCATTATATATATCCCGGGCCCAACAGAGCTGCCTCTCTCACTC
This sequence comes from Gekko japonicus, assembly GCF_001447785.1. Lineage (NCBI taxonomy): Eukaryota > Metazoa > Chordata > Lepidosauria > Squamata > Gekkonidae > Gekko > Gekko japonicus. The sequence goes on along the minus strand of NW_015165835.1, from coordinate 1,476,112 downwards.
CTTGGCACAGTGCTGCCCTGTAAAGTACTGCTTCTCCCATACAGCATGGGAGAAAATGATGCCAATTATAACATATGCACAAATCAAACAAATGAATACAAAAATGAAAGCTTACTTCAACAACAACAAAAAAATAAGTTGTGGGGTTGATTTTTTAATATATTGGTGTTTGTTCAATGTCATTATGCATCAGAAGACACAATGCTTGTTTTAGGAGAAACAGATGCTTTATGTACTTGAACACTTTGACAAAACAGAAAATATGAGAATGTAGTAAGAGCCAAAGGGGAGACTAAAAGCCCCACAAAATATGTAAAATATGATGATTTATTTTATCAATTTATCCTGAAAGTTAAAATCCACAACAGTATGACATACATACCTACCAAATAACAGTAAACTTACAGACAAAAGAATAAGCAATCCCAGCACTCAAATGTCAGTAAAAATAAAACTCAGAATTCATACTTTTGGCTCCCTGCCTTTTTTAGTGTTCTGAGAATGTAAAAGCATTCAGCTGAAAAACATGTCTACAGAGATTCGTAGACTGCTGTGTGCACTGTGTGCACTTTCCTAACATAACTCTACCAATATACCTTAATCATGACCTGCAACAACCTCACAATTCCGGTTCTGGGCCTCTTCTGAACAGCAGACAAGAAACCCCTAAGGACTAAGTTGAGACCACCATACTCATTTTCACTTATAACCAAATCCAGATTTGAACTTTGAAAGCCTAAGGTGGAGAGCTGATTGTAGAAAGGCAAATCCATTTTACGCTTAAAAGGGTGGGTAAAGTTACTTTACTTTGGGAATTGCCCTTCTATTTGGTCACTTCCAAAGAAATTTGACAGTAATACTGACTCCAAACATACTGAAATATAACAGATTGTAAAACATAATTCACTACAGCAAGCAGAATTTCGGGTGCACACTTGGATGTATGGAAGCCTCCTGGGTTCTTTGTATGGAGTACCACAACACAGAGAAATTATGAGACTCATAAAGAATCTTATCTATTAGAGAAAGAATGTGTGAGTCAAAGAACCAGTGAAGTTTTTTGGAAAGAAACAAATCTTGCAGAATGACCAGGCTGTTCAGACAGCCCATCTGCAGTGCAACCACATAAAAGGCCCATGGGCAAACACAAACGCATTAGCAGAAGTGCTTGAGGAATCTGCCAAGGAGCCAGATGCTGGTGCTTGCAGAATTTCTTCCATAGTTGTCATCTGGATCTTCCAACTGCCATCCAAAATGTGGACAATGAAAAATGGTGACCTAATAATACAGGATGCACCATGTACTGCTTTAATCTGAATAATCATCTGGACCCATGAACATGATTTTTTAAAACAATGATGTGAAAATAGTCAAGGCAAAGATGATGTATGTATTTCTGAAATCTTTCTTTAGGCTATAAAAATAATTAAAGCAGGATTTTCATTTGTCTCCTGTTGCCTGCTACACTGAAGGAGGCAAACAGACCCCCTACTTCCGCCACTGCTACTTTTCATGGCCACCTCCCTTCCAGTTGCTGACTTCTGTGGTCCCTCAACATAGGCTCCAGCCCTTTTGCCACCCTCCACCCAGCTCCGACTCAGCTATTGCCAGTCAGAGTAATACACGATGAAGGGAAGAGGAAAGTTTTACCGTCTGGTGGAGGAAAAAGGTTTTACAACTCTTCTTATGTTACATCCAGTGTAGACTGCTGCTCTGCTATCATTCTTCACCCTGATTGATCTCAATAGCAGTCCTCAGAGGAGACAGTCAAAATCATGATGTGATCTCACAGGGTTCTGATCTGGCACATTCATCAGAGGATAGTATCCAAGGATGAGGCAGTATGACCTAAAAGCATCCCTAAACTATAGGCCTGACAAAGTGGCATTCCCCATGGGCTCCATGGTGCCCACCAGTACTTCCCCTGGCACCTACTAAACTTTTCAGAAACTGGGTGCAGGCATTGTAAGGCAGGACTTGTTACTGGCTGCCCTCATTCAAATGAAAGGATTTCCGTGACTAGAACAGTGACTGCAGCCACCGGAGGATCAGGACTAGTGAGCATCTGGGCTTTCCTTCCTCAGTGAATGGTTCCATTCCCCCTTCAGTCTTTCCTTCTTTTTATTCCCCAGTCACTTTCTCCCTACCCCTATAACAGTGATGGCGAACCTTTTAGAGACCGAGTGCCCAAACTGCGACCCAAAACCCACTTATTTATCGCAAAGTGCCAACATGGCAATTTAACCTGAATACTGAGGTTTTACTTTAGAAAAAACAACTCATACATTAACTTAAGATGATCCAAACAAAGTAAGGAAAGCAATCCCAAATGTTTTCATTTACTTAAAATTATTTGACAGAGAATGATGGTCTGGGCCTGGCTGGGGCGATGGCACGCGTGCCCACAGAGAGGGCTCTGAGTGCCACCTCTGGCACCCGTGCCATAGGTTCGCCACAACTGCCCTATAAGCTTTTCCTTGTTTCTTTTTACTCCCCTTATTATTTTCTTTGAGAAACAAACCTTTTACCTCAAGGTATACTGCTTCTTTTGCAAAGCAGAGAGGGAGCTTAATTTTAGTCCTAGTGAGCTGGGCTGTTGCATGAAGGGTGCTAAGTGTTCAGGAGCAGAAGTCCACCCACCACTCCTCCTCCTCCAGGCTTGCTGTATTCCCAGTGGCTGGACCATGCTTCCAGCCAAAGTACAGATAATACTAACCTTGATAGATCATAGATCCAGAGGAGTTAGCCATGTTAGTCTGTTGCTGCAAAATAGTAGAAAGCCCATTAGCACCTTTAAGACTAACAAACTTTATTGTAGCATAAGCATTTGAGAAACACAGTTGTCTGACGAAGAGAACTGTGTTTCCCGAAAACTTATGCTACAATAAAATTTGTTAGTCTTAAAGGTGCTACTGGGCTTTTTACTACTTGTCAGATCAGTGGCCAGACTCTGAATAAGGCAGCCTCATGTGTTCAGCATAGGTTCCATTCAGTTTTTTTTTTTAAAGCATGTTGAGAAGTAGGGTTGCCAGGTCTTTCCTGGCTTCTGGTGTGTGTGGGGGTCCCTCTTCATGCCCTGGAGTGGTAACTATAGAGTTTTTTCTCAAACACTAGAGTGTGTGTCCCCTGCAACTTGCCCTGCGCAATGATGTCACCTCCAGGTGATGTCATTGAGCTGGGCACACTGGCACGGATGGGGCTCTTTGGGGCTCAGTGGTGGCATATCGGGGCCCCCAAAAGTGGGTAACCCCCCCATTGGGGGAATGGCACCCCTACTGGGAAGTATTGCATTTAGCTCTACCTTATGTGGCAGACCTTTTGGGCTTGGCTCTGCCTCCTGTGACAGTCGTTTTGCAGTAATCTTCACCAGCCTCTCTCAAAATTCCAAAGATGCCTGCAGGCTCAAAAAGGTCCTGGACCCCTACCTTAGAGTAAAGTATATCTAGAATAGGTCACAGGCACTTAGATTTGAATAACTGCTTTGAGCTACTGTCTTCCTGTTCTGTTCCTGGTTGTTCTTTAAGAACTTGACCTCATCAGACAACAGCCCACCTCATCAAACAATGTTTTCATGTTTCACCACTACACCAGGGAGCAAGCAGGAGTATTCTGGGACAGAATTTGACTTGGACAAGGGAAAATTCCCAAGCCAGGAGTCAACAACTGAGGTATGAGGTAAATTTGATAGGTGGGCATGATTTTCTTTAAAAGGGAATGAGAGAACACTATTTGGAACAAATTAACTGAGCTATTCCCTCACTGAAAACTGAACTACTGATCAATAAGTTGATGGGACAAAATAAAATAATCAATTACACTACTATTACCTATGAAAGGGATGTACTTGTAAGCTGCTTTGAAACTCTTTACGGTAGAGAAAAGCGAGGTATAAAAACTTACTCTTCTACTACTTCCTGATGTAAAAATATGAGTATTCTCTATAATCTCATCTTGGTCAGTATAACTATAAACTACAAACAAGTCTAGAACACACAGGAAATTTGTAAGAGATATTCCTGCATATTTATCTTTGAATCACAGGATTTACATTTTGACAGGAAAGAGGGAATATTTAGCAGGTGACCAACTAACTGTGCTAATTGTAACCGGCGACACATACAGGATTAAAACTTTTAAACAGTACATGCAAAGAACCCCCTTTTTTTCTTGAAAGGCTTGAAGAACTTTGGTTCATAAATTACAGTTACCAATTTACACAGCACTCTGGGCTGTAATTCAGTTTAAAAAAAAGTACTCAATTCCCAGGACCATATAGAGCAATTTAATAGAAAATCCTTTCCCCTATACCGGTCCTTATCCTTCTCTCTGTTAAGCTAACTCCTTCAACAAATTCTTCACTTCAGCTCCCTACCGTCAGATCTCAACTGTCAGTTCTCAACTCACACAAATTCCCTTCCCTTTTGTGGGTTCTCAGAGCCCTGCTCTCATGGACTCCTATGTTGCTGGGTGGATTTTACCCCACTATTGCACTTTCTGGGCTGGCAATTTTATTAGCCCTTATTCAGCTCACTACTAACTCCAAGAATCAGTTCAGTGCATTTACAGCCCCATGTGACTCTGAAGAAAAAAGAGCAGAAGAGATTAGGGTTGCCAGCCTCCAGGTGGGGCCTGGGGATCTCCCGCTTTTACCACTGATCCCCAGCCGACAGAGATCAGCTCCCCTGGAGAAAATGGCTGCTTTGAAGGGTGGACTCTAGGGCATTGTACTATGCTGAGGCCCCTCCCCTCCCCAAACCACGCCCTCTCCTGGCTCCACCCCCAAAGTCTCCAGGTATTTTCCAACCCAGACTTGGCAACCCTAGAAGAGATATTGTCATATTGATGGAACTTCATTCCAAATCTCAGCCAACACTTTCATTTTCACGTTAAGTATTACAGGGAATAGAATAGAACTCTACAGGATTCCAAAGCACAATTGCTACAGAGCAGACTAACACCCCCCCCCCAAACACACACATTACTTTTTGGAACATGATGTCCTTATTGCCAATCTATGCAGATTAAGGATACCATGGTTAACAGATGAAAACTGCTAGAAGATCCCAGTGAAGTATGTATCAGCACAGCACTCCCTCTTTCCCAGCTAAATAGCCAGTCAGGGGGAATACTGCATCTACTGTATTAAACCCAGGCCTGAAGCCTAATTGAAATGTGGCCTCATAATAAGTACTTGTACATAGCATAGTACAACCTAAATCCAGGTGGTCAGCTGTGTTGGTCTGAAGCAGTAGAACACATTTTGAGTCCAGTGGCACCTTTAAGACTAACAAAGGTTTATTCAAGATAACAGCTTTCACGTGCATGCACACTTTTCCAAAAGCCCATACCTTGAATAAACCTTCGTTGGTCTTAAAGATGCCACTGGACTCTAAATTTATAGCACAACCTATTCAAGGATCTTTCCCAAACAAAGGAGATCTGCAACTGGATGATAGCACAATTGTTAAATCCACAGGAGAGTGGTTCATAAGCACCTCTTTTAAGGCAGCTGGAACTGCTCTGTCTCTCAAGGAGTCATTCATAACTTCCCATATCCAAGTTATTACTTCTCCCTGACTAGATATAATTATTTAGACATAAAAACATATGTAACATATTTTGAATTTTGCCAATCTTGTAATGAGCCCAGCACAATATTTGTGGTTTGACAACCCTCATTTTATCCTTACAACAGCCTTGAGAGATGGACTAATTATCCTTTCCCTAAAGCCATCTTGGGAGGCTTATAGCTCAGTGAGGTTTGAACCTTGGTCTCCTGTGCCCTCTGACCACCACATCACAGTACCACATCCTATTATCCAAGAAAGGCAAGATACAAACAAACAAAGAATACAGCAGACCTCTTAAAGGACTTCATCCGCATCCTTTGACTACGATAACTGGAACTCATTCCAAAGGGAATCTTGAGGCATTGATAATCAGTGGCTTTCAGATTAACTTCCAGGTTAATATGGGTGAATTTATCTGTAAGCATATGTCGGCAAACATGCACAACAAACTGCTGAGGGTTCAACAGAGCTGTCATTAATTCTGCTGTCACTAAGCAGAATTTTCACCACTCAAAGCAGCTCCACTAAGTCTCTCTGTTATAATGCAACTGTGGCAGAACTGTAACATTTCTTTGCTGCTGTTACCACCGCAAAGTAGGTTTGAAAATGAACTACGGCGTATCATCAGTTCTGTCAATTCTGAGTTGCCTTCTGCTGGCATTGCTCCTATCTATGCTGTTTCATCATTCCCCAGTATACCAAAGAGCTTAATCAGATCTTATTCATTGAAAGAGAATGTGTAGGAGAGATTTGTCTATTGGTTGGTTCACATCCATGTCTCTGAGATCCTAAGGGCTTTCTCTAACCTAACTTCCCACAATCTCTTATGAAAGCATTATATGAGTCATCAGAAAACTATCTGGACCCATCAACTTCTGAGGATGAACATAATCAGCAAGCTCTACCTGTGAAGAATTGGGGCCCCATAAGACTAAGCCTCACCATTATATCCATGAAAATAGGGTAACAGACGTTTCTTCACTCACAGATCACTGTCCCTGTTGGGCAGATATGTAAATTTAAAATGGGAGCTGGTATCAGATTGTACCCTTGGCCTTCTGGGAAGAAACTACAAAAAGTGCTTTAGACAAATGTGGCTACCTGCAACCCATTTATACCATGAGAATTTATCCACTAAAAAGAGGGGTTTGTCAATTGGAGGAAAAAATACCTGTGAAAAGACTATCCTTGGCCCTGGTCACATGGAGCATTTGCCCCGCTGAAGGCACAGGAGTCCCGCGGAGAATCCGGGCATGATCACATGAGAACATCTGGGAGGCGTAGCACTCCGGTAGTGACCCCGTGGCAAGTTGCCGAAGCCGCACAGTAAAAAACTAGTACACCGCATGTACTAGCAAACGCTTTGCCACGGGCCACCTATGGAAGCCTCCCGGTGTGATTGCGCCGGCGCGCGGCTTCCTCCCCCGTAGTCCTCTTTGCTGCGGGGAAGCCGCCGTCACATCTGATCACATAATAGCGCATCAGAATGCGATGACACAAATAGCCGTGCTTCCCCCCCCCCACGTTTTCCGGCACGTCTGGCCGGGGCCCTTATGGGTTTTCTCCCAAACACACTACTACACAACATGACTTTCACTGAATCTTTACCTGTGGGCCAACTGCAATTAATCTCTAGTACAAGGGTCCCCAGTGTGGTGCCTGTGGGTGGCATGGTGCCTGCTGACACCTTTCCTGGTGCCCACCAAGTGTTTCTAGGAAGTGGACAGGGCCAGGTAGGGCTTTTCCCCAAGCATGGATTCTGATTTAATACTGGAGATTTGATTGGCTGTATGGATTTTTTAAAATGTCACTTTGGTGGCGGCGGCCACCACAGCACAAGGATCTGCACTGTGTTACCTAAGTTAAGCTGTGGCAATCATTTTGTGGCTGGCTCCACCTCCTGCAGCAGTCATTTTGTGGCAGCCATTTTGTTCCTGCATCCACCATGCTGTGTCAGAATTCCAAATATGCCCACAGGCTCAAAAAGGTTGGGGACCCCTTCTCTAGTATTTTTTAGTAAATTGAGTGCCATTTTCTGTATCTGCTTTCTACCTTCTAATAAGTCTATGTGTCCTGTCTGATGCTATGCAGACATTTAATCAGATGCTGGTTTTCTGTATTTTCAATGGGATGATTTCATGTTTTGCTTCTTGTTCCTAGAAGGCCAAAGGTGCAACCCAATACGAGCACCATTTTAATTCTGAAGACCTGCTCAGCGTTTAACACAGGATCCTTACAGAAAAATTCTGGTGAACTTGAACACTTACTCAGTTTTGTGTTATTTTGTTTGGTTCTAATAAAAGATATTATGGGCCCAGTCACACGGGCAGGAAAATGCGGGGGGGGGGAGCGTGGCTGTTTGCCCCGGAGCAAAATATTGCGCGGTTGCGCGATCAGACGTCCCGTAGAGGTCCCGTCGAGGTCTTGTGGTTAGGGGGGAGGTGCCGATCATAGGACAATCCTGCGGCGCGGCAAAGAAGCGGCCTCTCTAGCAAAAGGCTCCGCAGGTTTAACCCCTTCCAGGGCTGGAGAGGAATGCAAACTGTGTCCTCCGTCTGGTCCCCTCCAGGAGGAACTTCAGCCGGGCCACCCTCCCGCCACGTCCCCCCTGCACCTGCACCTCTGCCGCCCGGTGCAGAGAGTTCCTCTCGAGCAGGCCGAGCCAGGAATGGGCCGAGCCTGGTATGGAAAAGAGGAGGGGGCTGTATTGTTTGTTTTTAAACGAAGTGTTCGCGTGTACCGTTGGGTGCTTGTGCGCATCCCGTGGAGAGTTGAAAAAAAAACCTTTTAGCCACGGGACATGGGCAGGCGCCGGATGCCACGACCTACCACCAGAAACGCGATCAGGTGCCCGCCCTTGCCCCACGGTTTCCGGAAACTAGTACCTCAGAGGTACTAGTTTTTTACCCCACATCTTCGGCAGGAAGCCTCGGGAGCTCTACGCTTCCCAGATGTGGTGCTGTGATCACGCCCGGAAAATCTGCCTATCTTCCATGTCTGTAGCATGGCTAATGCTCCGTATGACCGCAGCCTATGAGGCTTTCTTTTAGATTAGTGACTCTACAAAGCTTAACTAATGGCATGCTTGACTTAGACTTTGTTTAGTTACTAGCCAAATATACATTCCTACTAATAATGTTTATTTATTTTATTTATTTAATTTATAAAAATTTTGCCCAGGTCTTTCAGACTTGGTAGGGTAAAAGGCAAATATAAGACTTCTCTCCTAAGCAACCTGAGGCAAAAATACAACTGTATCATACAACATTTCTAAAGCAGGGCAGAACATGGGAAACAGTAAAGAAAAATGTAACTTGGTTTTAGCCCCTCCCCCTTCCCAGAAGGACAAAGTCATACTATTAGCTGTGTATTCCAAAGACAGTATTTGTGGTGTTCTCTACAACTGTAGTATTATAGCTGCAACTATTAGATGATAGCTAACTAGGGTCCCAATCACACGCAGAATTAGCCTTGCAACAGGCATGAATGCTGGGCGGATTTTAAGGGAGCAATCACACGGGAACATCTGGCAAGCGTCCCGCACCAGTCGGCAACCCGTTTCACTCCGCCAAAGAAGCAGAGTTTAAAAATACCGGGGAAAGTGCCGTATCAAACGGGTTTGCGATGGGCCGCAGACGGACTTCCCCATGTGATTGCTCCAGCGTGCTCCCATTGCGTCAGTGATCCCTCATCGAAGCACACCGGAAATACGCGGCGAAGAAAAAAACCCGATTCACCCGCCGTTGTGTCTGATCACACAGTGGCAGTCAAATTACTATGGAGCAAATTGCCTCGCTTCCCCCCCCCCGCGCGTTATCTGGCATGTGTGACAATAACAGTTCTGCAATGGGTCTCAAATCTGTATTGATAACTTCCCACAATGTTAAGAGTACAGTAATTTTATCACGTATCAAGCTCTTGATCAAAATAATTCCCTCTATGGTAAATTTCTTCCTTTTTTAAAAAAAGAAAAATATTATAAAATATAATAAACAGAATAATGCACATGTAAAAGTCTTACAGAAAGATCATAACTAATTTCACATTTTTGTTTCCCCTCTTGTTATGTGTATTCTCACAGTCTCTCAGTCAAATGCACAGCAAGTTGTCCCCAGAATCAATCTTTCACAATATATTTCCTTATGTTTGTAATTCCCTTTACACATATATGTACATATATCTTGAATGTTTCCTTCTAAAAGAGAAAGCCAAGACAGACAAAGAATTTGCTGATACACACATGTCACTCCAAGAATTCGCCTGACAAAGTTCCCACACCCAACTTAATTACTTCCCTACTGTAAAAACATATTCCATCTGCATTTATTCTAATACTTTCAAGTCCAAAACCAACACACAATAAAGCAAGCTAAATAAATGAAAGATTTTGGCCCCAACTCATAGGCCAGAAGCTATTCTGAAAGTGAATGCACCTCCAACATCCCTTTTTGCTGACATTTCATTTTAGGTACAATGTTTGCACAAGAGTTATTTTAAGAAGAATCACCTTGCCCTGGACTTTGTGCTTTCCTATAGCTGTGCTCTCTGGTACCACTACAACCAAAGGTCAATCAGTTATTTTAAAAAGTCCACAATCAAAATGCATTCATAAACCATTTAAGATTATGTTCTAAAATGTATCTACAAGATTTCAATCTTTCAGATAAATACAGAAACTAAGGAAAAATAAAATACTCCACAGATTCCCTTTAATAGACATCATTTTATCTTTCATGAGTGAAAAAGCTATACAGCTATTTTTAAAATCATCTAAATATCCTATATTGTAAAGTTAAGTACATATAGTTAATTTCAGAAAAATGCAATAAGGCAACGGGGACTTGGAAAACTTGCCTAATTTATACATAATTGTCATTATTTACCAAATTACCAGTGTGTACACATGAGGTGCATCCAAGCTATGGTTAAAAGTTCCTGTGGCCCTTTCTTACACACTCAGGGAAATGCTGGACGCCACTTTGGGGTTAGGAAGCAATTTTTCTCCAGGCCAGTTTGGCTGGAGGTCCTGGAGGTTTTTTGTCAACTTCTGGGCATGGAACAGTGGTCACTACGGGTGTAAAGGGGGAGGTATTTGTGTATTTCCTACATTGTGCAGGGGGCTGGACTAGATGACCCTGGAGGTCCCTTCCAACTCTATGATTCCATGATTCTATAAAACTGCTTCATTTCCAATTAATGGATGAGAATTCTCTTATAATATTAATCAAATTGGCTCATGGGTTAACTGTGCAAAATGATGGAACCAGTTTTGACAGTATATTTTAAAACTCAGTTTTGATGGCTGAAATTTATTCTAAGGTTCTGAGGACTGCACAAAACACACTTCAGGAAAGCATATGTAACAGGGCTACATAAGTACTTTTGAGTATTGCTATACACATTACATAGGAGTTTAAGCATGCAAGTATGGTTGTCATACTAGGATTTGGGGAAACGTCCCTTTTGCATATACATTTGGTGGCCAACTTGAGTTTGTTTCTGTGTAATGGCCCTAGTGTTGAGGTGTAGTTGGTGTAGAGCTGGATTCAAATCCCCACTACCCTGAACCTAATATATCTTGCTTACCTCAGGAGATTAAAGGACTGGGGAAGGAACAATCATGCATTATTTGTTCAATTGCAATTTACAATCCAAAAGTATATTAAAAATACAGGGTACTACAATGCCCAAAGATGAATGAAGCAACTAAGAAAGACCAATATTGCTCCATATTACAAATTTTACACAAAACAGATGTAACCTCAGAACATACTGGATGGCATATCAACAGATTATTATTTAGATCCCAAAACACACACAAAATGTCATAAAAGTATTATATGCATGAAATAAATGCTAAATTGAAAAATGCCATATTTTTCTACTGTTTTCTCTACATAAGTGACAGAAATTGTGATACTAAAAACTGATGATTATGCATATACAAAAAATAAAAAAACGCTATCAAAAGAACTCTAACCATACTATTATTTGTCCATTTATCCTTTTTCTGTTGATTTTGCCTATTAATTTCTGTCTCTTAATTAAGATCAGTAATTGCCAACTTTTATCTCCTCTGCATTTCAAAGAAATAATGTTTAGTTTGTGAAAGCAAATAATCTATCATGCTATTTTAAGTCATATTTGGCTTTAATTATGATTTTGGCAAATAGTCTCATAATATATTACTTCAGCCTTCTTATTGACACACTTATGTTTAGTTATTCTACCTGGAATTCTGTGGTTCTGAAACATCCGTATCTGTGCACGTTTTCTTCACCTGCAACAGGAAAGTGATTGCCAGTTACTTTCACATAAAGAAAAACAAACAGAAGTTTCCTCACTTACAGTTCATGCACTTACATCACACAAAGTGGATATATCCCTGCTCACCATGGTCTCCATAAAATACTTCTCACATTTTACAGTGAGGATATGCAATGCTAAACAGTGTGCTTCATTATTATCCCACGAACAGCTGCCAACTTAACTTCCCTTGCCTCCATTAGTATGTAAAATGTTCAGCTAAAATAGTTTGGGAGTCGTCTAACTTGGAACAAAGAAACCAAAGAACCTGGTTCCCCACTTAGAAACCAGAACGCCAAACTGTTCTCAGTTCTGTAAAGAAATGTTTTCCCAACTGATACTGCTTCTGTTTCCTGCTAAAGCTCACAATAATAAACACCAGATTTTGTGGCAAAAGAGCAGTGTTAGCTAAATAATTCATACATTAATTTTCATCTTCTGAATCTGGCATGCTTAACGTATTTTACAAATATGGGTTACTCAAGTTCAAATATTTTCAATACATTGTCCATCCGTATCTATAACATAATATATGTTTTGTCTTTATCTGCTTATCTATCACTTAATGAATTCACCCAAATTGAAAACTTCCATTTTCCATAGCACTTGTCTTCAGAATAATACAAGCACTATTACAGCACACGCACACACTATAGATATAGAGATATACAGAGATATATCTTTATTCCCAGAATACATTCTGTTAAAATTGGACCAACTGAGTCTCTGCTTTAAACTCCCAAACTGATTTGGCTTATATAAAAATTTCTTAAACTCAGAAAGTTGCAAACCTCCTTAGAGTGTTCAAGGGTACTGTAAGAGATCCATGATACTTTACAAAGACAGGGCAATCCTTTCTTTTCCCATCTAGAAAATGAGAAAATAGAGTAATCTGTGTTTCCTCAGAAAGGGGCCAGGGACCTCAGGGGAATGGGGAAGGAACTGAATGCTTCCGTCCCTCTTTTAAAGGGCAGGAGCTCATTGAGATGCCACCACCTGCACTTACCTATCTTCCCCATCACCACAGAGCATGAGCCTAAAAAACCTCTCATTGGTTGCTGGAAACCAGCCAATCAGTTACAAAGCCCTGGGAACTCTAATTGGTTTAAGTAGTACCAAGAAGGTAATGCAGTCATCATAGTTAACTTCTGCTTTTCACTCTAATTTCCAGTACAATTTATTTCAGCATGAAGACAGATGCCTGTACGTCCAGAGACAATAACAGCCAATGGCAATTTTGAATTGTCTACCAGAAATTCAGATTTTATGTGATGCTGGTAGTCTTCTGTTTCTATAAGCATTTCCAGGTTCCTTCCCACCACTTTCAGCTGGCCTCTATCTAGAAGTTATTAACCGATAAAGAAGTTTCTTGATGTCTCCAGTCCAGTTCAAAGTCCCTTCTAATCGAAGGTTTGCAAATGGTTAGACCTGTCAGCTTCTTTAGCACTGTGGCCCTATAGTCAGTACCACTTTGAGACCTGACCTTGTAGGCCATGTACAGACAATACATTTTTCTGAAACTTGGGCTTTAAAGGAAGTATCTCACTGAATACTTCTGAGGATATGAAAGGAGGGAAGAATCCATCATCTACATGCAACTTACTGTAACACTTTGAAAAGTGACTGTCCAGCATGTAACATGTGCTGGTGAGGAAGAAGGGAAAATACTGGCGATCTCCCCCAAAATTAAATCAAAATAATGGTCCTAAATTGGTAAAATTGAGAACTGCTGACTTATATCACACTTATGGCAAAACTGCTGAAGCTTTGACACTGCAGAAGGCAACAGAGGGAGGAGATCAAAGTAAGGAATGTATGAGCATTATCTTCTTGGTTCAGACATAAAAAGAAATCATGTTTTTTTATTAGTTGCTGGGTAAAATTGAGAACTGCTGACTTATATCACACTTATGGCAAAACTGCTGAAGCTTTGACACTGCAGAAGGCAACAGAGGGAGGAGATCAAAGTAAGGAATGTATGAGCATTATCTTCTTGGTTCAGACATAAAAAGAAATCATGTTTTTTTATTAGTTGCTGTAGATTTCCTGGGTTGTGTGGCCATGGTCTTGGCATTGTAGAACCTGACGTTTCACCAGTAGCTGTGACTGGCATCCTCAGAGGTATAACACAGAAAGACAGAGTACTTTCTGTGTCAAGGTGAGAAGAAAAATGGTACGCAGGTTTATATCTACCCCAGAAGGTGGGGTAGGGCTGAATCATTATCTTGTAGGAGTTCTCCAGGCTATGAACATGCTAATGGAGGAGCTTTCCTGAGGAGGTTCTTTTGTATATGGATTGTTTCCTGAAATTCTTAAACATAAACACAATTTCAACAGGAAAAAAGAGAGTTTAAAAATAAATAGGGCATGGTTTCCTGTCCTGAAAAACACAAAAGGCTCTACATCTGACAATAGCACTACAGATAAGATTAGAATTTCAACAGCCAATCCACATACAAAAGAACCTCCTCAGGAAACATTATATAAAGACTGCCATCCAGAGACTGGAAATTATTATTTACCTTATCCTAAATACTCAAGGGATTCAAAAGCAAATTATGCTGGATATATCATGGCACAGGTAATTAACAGAATGAACCTCTGTATCTTAAATGGATCTTATCTAAAAGATCATCCTACAGAATTTACTTACTGGTCAGGGACCAGGATGAGTGTGACAGATTATATTATTGTAACGGAAAATATGATACAATATATAGAATCATTCGAAGTCAATAACTATAATGGGAGTGATCATCTACCTTTCAGTATGCAGGTAAAAATTCCTATTATCAATCTGCATATTGAAGACTGTCATATAGAACAGATAGATAATGCAAAGGAAGTGAATAGGATCAGATGGAATCAGAGGATAGACAACATGATAGGTGAGTTACTTTCATCTGATAAGTTAGAAATAACATAGAGACTTGTCTGAGTGGTTATGAGCAGATGATTCAAGAGTTTCAAAGGGTTATTAAAGGAGTAAACGAGAAAAATAATAGGGCTCATAAAAGACATTCTGCAGATTGGTTTGATAATGACTGTAAAAAAGCAAAAAAGGATCTAAGTGTTAATTATAATAGATATATGACTAACCCACAGGATGCCATCCTCAATGAGTTGAAATATCAGAAATCACAATATAAAGCACTTCTCCGGTGCAAGAAAAAAGATCATATGGAAGCAGGATGGTTACACCTGAGACAAGCATTGCAGAATAAAAATACATCCCTGTTTTGGCGGCTTGTATCAGATGTTCCAGTCAGGTCCATGGTAACAATGAACAACTGTATATACCAGAAGAATGGGAAAGATATTTTAGGGAAATATATGCTGATAATGAGATAAGGGGAATTGATTATGGTAGTGCGATAAATCTTCCAGAATGCCCACCAGTTGAACCTACTGAGGTTAAAAACCTCATTCAAACATTAAGATCTGGGAAAGCTTCTGGTGTTGATTTAATTCCACCGGAACTAATAAAAAAGCATTCAGAATGACGGATTCCACTCCTAGCAGCCTAATTTACAGCAATTGATAGAACAGGGGAAATTCCAAAGGATTGGGGGGTTTCAATTATTTCCTATATACAAGAAAGGTAATAAGGATGTACCTGCAAATAATAGACTAATTAGCTTACGTAGTACTCTAAGCAAATTATATGCAAGGCATTTACAGTGGAAATTTAGAGACTGGCTTGAACAAGAGAAGTATATGGC
>NW_015165835.1:1445068-1460169 GCF_001447785.1 Gekko japonicus | reverse complement strand
CAGTTTTTCAAACTCCACCCAATGTATCAAATGCAGCAATTAGAATAGAGGCAGGAATGGTGATGGGAGAAGCTAGGATGTGGATAGCAGTTTTCAGATACTGGTTGAAACTAGCCTACACCGAGTATGGGATTGCTCATTTGATTTTAAAAGATGAATTTACATCACCATGGCTCATTATGCTGAGAAAGAAATTAGGTTATTATGTATTATCAGAACAGTATCTATTTTCTATGCATCAGGATCAAGCGAGGTCTGTGGTAAAACAAAGGATTCTGGATGTTGAAAGACAACACGATCTGAATAGATTGAAAAGAGATATAATTGATTTGAACACCCTAAATAGGCCCATAGTCCAAATGCCTTATGTTAACAGTTTAGAGAATCCCAATTATAGGAGGGCTTTCACTCTGCTAAGATATGATGTGCTGCCTATTGCAGTACTGGAAGGCAAATATAAGAAGACACCTTTAGAAGAATGCCTATGCCCATGTGGGGATGGGAGTGTGGAGACATTAAGCCATGTAATTTTTGACTGTAAAATCTATAAACAGATTCAGGAGGCATTGGTAGTACCAGTAATTTCTAGTTTCCCAGGGAAAGATCAAAAAAGTCTCCTCAAGAAAATGCTCACTGATAGAAACAGAGATGTCACCTTCAAAATTGCTAAGTATGGTTGGCCGGCAATTAAGCTGAGGAAAATATGGATAAGTCATGCTAGTTGATATTTTAGAGATGTCTTTATGAGTAATTTAAGTTATATCACTTAATATTTTAGGTTATTAGTGGTTTATTTATGTATTTTACAAATATTATATTCCTGTATAGGGAACAAAAATGTTTTAAGTTTGGGGTTTTACTTCTTTTACTGTGTACTGGTCAATGACTTAATAAATTTACTTACTTACTCTTGTTATAGCAGCAAGCCATGGTTGGACCACTCTGAACAAAGTTGATACAATAACTACAGTTGTGCATACTCATTCTGTTACCCCTTTCCATCCAATAAAATACAAAACACAAAATTGTGTAATAAAAGGTCATAATGTACTCACAGAAGTAAGATGTAAAAGGTTCTACTGACATAGGAGGAACAAAGAGGGCAACTATCAAATTCTGTCTCCTTAGTACTGAAGACTCTCATGACATGTATTTTTTTTGCTGGGGGGCCCCATCCCTGACAATGCCTGTTCAGGGGTCATGAGGGGTACCATGGGAAGGAAAACACAGAGGAAATCTGTTTCTGCAAGCTCCTTGCTTACAGTCTGTAGGATTCAACCCTTTGTTTGGAGACAGAGAATGCAGTGAACCACTGAGACTGATTTCGCACAAGGAGCTGTGCCGCCATCACGCCTCCCTTTGCCCCGTTTCCATTGGTCAGTTTCCTACTCGAAGCCGTGCAGTCACATTTTGACCCGAGGCTTCGCCTGATTTTCCCCGCGGTTTCGTGATCCTCAAAAAACAGGATCACGAAACCGTGGGGAAAATCAGGCGAAGCCTCGGGTCAAAATGTGACTGCACGGCTTCGAGTAGGAAACTGACCAATGGAAACGGGGCAAAGGGAGGCGTGATGGCAGCACAGCTCCTTGTGCAAAATCAGCCTGAGTCTGTATTCATCTCCAAGGTACTGCACGAATTGCACTGGTTAGAGAGGAATCTTCTTTTGGTTGATCAAGAAGTCATGCCAAGTGAATCATTTTAATGTTGCTAATGTTGCATAGCTTTCTCTTACAATAGGGAGTGTATAAACTGGTCACTGAGATTAGGTACTCCTGTTCCCTTTTCTGACAGATGTGCATAGTCCAAATGCCAAATATACAGACATTGATAATGCCTTCTAGTGAAACAGAGCTGATTAAATATCAGACATTGATAGTGCCTTCTAGTGAAACAGAGCTGATTAAAACTTTGTATGATCATCTTGTTGGCACATGTAAGTAAGCATTTTCCATCACTACTGATACTATGAAATTGCTCAACTCTTCCATGGGTACTGCTAGAGTTTATGATCTGTTGCATATTTTAGCTGTTCAGTTTAGGGTAAGCCTAACACCCACATCCCTTCTTGGGAACTACAGAACTCACACACATTTAACTTTTTGCGTGTATGTATGCGTGTATGTATGCGGTGTATGTATGCGAAGGTCGGTAGTTCAGCAGTTCGAAACCCGGTGCCGCATGACGGAGTGAGCTCCCGTCTCCAGTTCCAGCTCCTGCCAACCTAGCAGTTCGAAAGCAAGAAATTGCAAGTAGATAAATAGGTACCACTTCGGTGGGAAGGTAACAGCGTTCCGTGCGCCTTGGTGTTTAGTCATGCCGGCCACATGACCACGGAAATGTCTTCGGACAGCGCTGGCTCTTCGACTTTGAAACGGAGATGAGCACCGCAACCCTAGAGTCGGACTCGACTGGCTTTTGAGCAAGGGAACCTTTACCTTTACCTAAAGTGCTGTCAAGTCGCAGCTGATTTATGGAGACCCCAGCATGGGGTTTTCAAGGCAAGAGAGAAGCAGAGGTAGTTTTCCATTGCCTTTCTCTTCAGAGTCTTCCTTGGCATTCTCCATTCTCCCTTCCAAGTACTGACCCTGCTTAGCTTCTGAGATCTGATGAGATCAGGCTACACCATGCCACTTTCCCTCCCCTTAGATTCTTTAGAGCTTGTGTATATAGGCAAGTAACTGTCTGCAGCATAAGTCTTTTTTGTCAAGTCTTTTGGGGTAGAAGATTCTACAAACCTCTTTGGAGGCCTACAATTAGATGATGCAAGTCTTCAATATGTTTTGTATGGTCCATCTGTTCTTGAACTATATTCCAAAACATTCCCACTGAGTTCCGGCACTGCTTGAGAGTAGGAACAGCTGGAAGACAAGGAAGCGCCTTTCCCTCATTCGGCTAGTATAGTAATATCATTAGGGATTTAAATATTGTTGTGGTCCCTCAGTCTACAGTGTGAACAAAATATATGCCATAACTGAAAAAGACATCTGCAAGATATGCTGCCACTTAGTTTAGGTGCCCCCTTGTTATCCCTTTTTTCTGATCCTTAATGCCATCTATTCAGGCTAGTAATGCTCAAGAAGCTGGAGCCTTAGAATTTTTCTTAAAGGAGGCTCTGACCTGTAATATATGGAATGCTTTAGCTGGACCTTCTGTTCAGAGTACAGCACAATGTCCCTTACTAGACAGTACACAGAGCACGTGCTGCTGCTTGTCCTGGGAGAAGAAATAGCCTGGAGGCTGGCCTCTTAAATTCTAGCCAGTTCCACCAATTCACTCTATAACAATTGCTCAAAGGCCAGACTTCTGCAACAATGTAAGCCCGCAATGTATAAATACATATTTTGAATACTAAGGAGGACTTTCCTATGATAAATGTGAACATATGGAGATCAAAGTTCTCTTATCAACAGAACCCAATGAGGAAGAATATAGTGTTGTCATGTCGTGTAGTGGAGACACTGTCGGGCTTGGAGTGCAGAAGTCTGGGTTCAAATCCCATTCTGTGACTTCAGACTACATTCTCTTAATCTAACCTGTATCACAGGGTTATTGAGAGGATAAAATGGGATAAATGCCAGTCTGAGCTCCTTGGAAGAAGGCTGTAGAGATGGAAGAAAAAGATATTATAAGTGGGGGATGTTCACTGTTACTTTCAAAGCATGCATGGCTTTTTTCCTCCCCATGTGAAAACAGCCCTGGTTATGACAAAGTCCATCATTGAAGGCACCTCAATAAACTTAAAAGTAAAGAAACAAGGGAAAGAAATATAATTCAAAACCCTCTGTTTAGCACAAAATACGTTGATTAATCAGACCAAGCAGGATTAGAAATATTAAATCCTCTCTTCCTGTGTGACCTTTTATCCAAACTGTAGCTGCATACTCACACACACATACAATTTACCTTATGTAGATTCTTTGAAATTTGTCATATATGATTAATATTTATAACACTATGCATGACATGGAGAAATTGGCTAGAATGAATTTTCTCCCACACTGCTAGAATTTGGGGTTGTCCAATGAACTGAATACAGGCAGAAAGTAATAAGATTTCAAACAACACAAAATAAACTTTAGGAATTCACTGTCAGAAAATGTGGTGATGACCAGTAGCTTAGGAAGGATTTAAAATAGGACCCTGACAAACTAGAGTTGCCAGGTCCATCAGAAATGGCAGCAGGGAGATAGGGGAACGTTCCAGGAGCCAAAAGCGTTGTTGTGTAACATGCCTGCATTGTTGCACAGTGTGCCTACATCACCTGGAAGTGACATTGGGAGCAATGCTCTGGTTTTTGGGCAGAACTCTATGGTAAAATCAGCCTCAAACCATAGAGTTTTGCCCAAAACCGAGAGTGTTGCCCCCAGATGTCACCAACATGCCTAGATTTTCTGGGATGTGTGGCTGTGGTCTTGGCATTGTAGAACCTGACGTTTGCCAAAAACTGTGACTGGCATCCTCAGAGGTATAAACACAGAAAGATGGAATACTCTCTGTGTCAAGGTGAGAAGAAAATGGTAGGCAGTAAATTTATATCTACTCCAGAAGGTGGGTAGGGCTGAGTCATTGTCTTGTAGGAGTTCCCCAGGCTATGGACATGCTAATGAAGGAGCTTTCCTGAGGAGGTTCTTTTGTTTCCTGAGGAGGTTTCCTGCTTCCTGAGGAGGTTGTTTAAATTCTAATCTTATCTGTAGTGCTATTGTCTGATGTAAAGCCTTTTTTGTTTTTCAGGACAGGAAGCCATGTGCTATTTATTTTTAAACTCTCTTCTTTCCTATTGAAATTATGTTTATGTTTGTGAATTTCAATGGCTTCCCTGTGTAATCTGACATGGTAATTGAAAGTGGTGTCCAACTTTCCAGTGTCCTGGAACAAAATACTGTGTCCTGTTTGAGTTAGGCTATGTTCAGCCACTGCTGAGTTTTCAGGTTGACCAAGTCTGCAGTGTCTTTCATGTTCTTTTATTCTTGTCCGAATGCTACGCTGTGTGGTCCCGATGTTGCCTTCGACAACATGCCTACATCACTACATCACTACATCACTTTCGGGTGATGTAGGCACGTCATGTTTATTTCCACCAGCATCACTGTTTGGGGGGGGGGATTCCTCAGCCCCCAACTGAGGAATGCCAACTCTACAACAAACTAAGGGAGAATACCTATCTATCAACTTCTATTAGCCATGATGTTTAAATAACACTTCCATGTTTAGAGACACTGTATCTCTCAATACCAGTTGCTGAGGAAGGGGCAGCAGAGAAAGGGCCTTTATTCCCTTCTTGTAGGCTTTTGGAGGGACTGATTAACCACTTTTTTTTTTTAAGGGTGCTGGACTAGATGGACCTTTGAACTGATTCAACAGGCTTTTTATTGCATTAAGTTGTTTTAAAAATATCACTCAATGAGGTAGTTGACTGAGATATGAGGAAGCCCTTTGGGAACAAGGGTCTCTTCTAATAGCAAAAAACCTACTTTAGACTTGGTGAGCTTCTCAACTTTCTATTAAAAGGGTGTCTGATTCTGCTTAGGGATGAATGGAACAAAATTTCTGCTCCATAAAGGCGACCAGAGACTTGAATGGATTCATTTGACTCTATCCAGTCACCACAGTGGATTGGGAAAACTGAATGTGCACATGAATCCAAGCTGGCCTTTTTGTGCATATCCAATTCAATATGATGTGAAATTGCTAGAGAAGTATTAGGTCATGCTAGACATTCTGGCCTCCCCACAGTGCTTTCTTGTAAACACCAAACCTCCAACAGAGCCAATGAGCACTGAAAACACTGGCCACTATTTCAGGGCTCCCCAGTCTTTTTGAGGCTCCGGGCACTTTTTGAATTCTGACACAGGGTGATAGGCACAACCACAAAATGGCTGCTGCAGGAGGCAGAAACAATCACAAAGTGAGGTCTAGCATATCTATAATACTAACTGAATGCTAATCTTTCTGAATGCTATTCTATATAACTGGTAGTTTTAATTTTTAATAAGGCAATAGAAAGAACAAAAAGTTCAAGTTATACTTCTTAAAATACAAAAGAGTTAAACTGTTATGTTTTATTTTAGATTATGTACTTTTTAATTACAAGAAATTTAACTTCAAAATTATGTTAATGTTTAGTTTTACAATAGAAGTATAAGAATTTAATTTCCAAATTATTACCCCAGTTCACCTGAGATTTGTGCAACTGAATAAAGCCTCTCACATTGGTATATCACTGGCTAGATCAGCAACCCAGTGCACTAATCTGATGTGCATCAGAATGCAAATTCTACTGTTGATGCTGCTTATCTCCACTGTATTATTTTTCAAAAGGATGTATATCTGAATATGTACATCACCATCCAGGCTTAACTAGTCACACACAATTAACTTTACAACATATAATTAGAGCTGGCTCATGACCTATGTGAGTAACTATGGCCTATTATGCATGGGTGTTTTCCCTCACTGTCACTGTGCATGTCTGTCAGGTTTTCAGTTTGCTTTCTGGTTGCTGTTTCTCTGGATTTTCTGAGAGTGGTTTTGTGCTGGTTTTCCCCTTGTTCTGCTTCCAAGCCAAAGGTAATTCAAGAGTGTACAGATTCCCCTCCACCCTTTTGTCACCCCCAAAGGTCACTCCCGCACCCACATCGAGGTCATTCTGCCCACTCTGCACCTTCCACCATCCTCCCCCCCTTCATTGGTGTACAAGTTCCATTTCCCCCTTGTTTTTAATTTTTTGAGGTTTTGACAAGCGGCATGAGTCTAATATGAGACTATCACAATTAAAATGATGAGGGGAGTTTAAAAGGAGCTACATGAGGACTTGAAAGGGGGATTAGAGAAAACGCAAACAGCAGCGTCCCCAGTGCAGAAAAAAGGGATTTCAGTGCTGCATGCAAAAAAAATAAAGGGGGAGGGTCGTCAGCATGAAATGAAATTGACATGAAATGTAAAGAGCGACAGACACTGGGATGGGAATTCTAAAGCTTTGAAAGCATTTTTCATGCTTTAGTGAACAAAGTTTGAGGGGGGACCATTTTGGCAGTCTCCGGAACCCTAATATTAAAATGGCAGCCGAGCCACATGGACCTTCTGCAAATCGCCAAACTTATGAAATGCTTGGGATTGATCCATTTGGAGGAAAGTGCAATTCACACAGAACAGGCTGTAGTGGTTAAGTGCGCAGACTCTAATCTGGGAGAACTGGGTTTGATTCCCCACTCCTCCACTTGCAGCTGCTGTATGACCTTGGGTAAGCCATAGTTCTGTCAGAGCTATTCTCTCAAGGACAGTTCTGGAAAGAACTCTCTCAGCCCCACCTACCTCGCAGGGTGTCTGTTGTGGGGAGGGGAAGGGAAAGGAATTTGTAAGCCACTCTGAAACTCCAAGTGAAGGGTGGGTTATAAATCCAATCTCTTCTTCTTCTTCTTCTAAAAAACTGCCAAGATCATGACCAGTGTGCAAGATCAAACTAGAGAATGACAAAGAGAAAACCATGCAAATTTGCAAGAAAGGACAGGAAATTAGCATTACTATGCACTAGGGCATCAGTGAAAATACCTCCCCATTTTTTTTTTCAATTTAGTGGCACAAGACTAAAAAAGCTCTCCAGAGCTTCTGCCAAAGGACTCCTCCTACATACAAATTGTAGCCCTATGCAAAGCGTGGTGGAGTTGCAGCCAACTTTGCACAGGAGTGCATGCACACACACACACTGCCAATCACAGCTTGCAATGCCAGTGCCAGTGGGTTCTAGCATGCATTCTGTACATTCAACATGTTCCCCTATATTATGAGATTGTATGACTCCCATTTTTCACAGCAAAGAATCCCCTAGTGCTCGGCAATATGGAATAGGTGGCTTCGCAACTGCTTGTCAGATTCAAAAAAGTCTGTTCAGTTTCAACATTGGGTTTCCCCCTTTGTCTGTGTTCCTTTCTGTTCCCTTTCATTCAACAAACTAATGCTAAAAGGCATGCGTAAAACCTGAACCATGAGGATTTAAATGGAAGGTGCTTGCTGGACGCTACAGCTGCAATAGGGCTACTGCGTATTTTTTTAAAAACAAAAACAAAAAAAAACAACCTTTGGACGCCACCCCCAACATGTCACAATTGACCTTCCACCCCAATTTAGAAAAGTGGTTTTTAAAAATTCTAGCTGCAGAATAAATACACCAGAGGAAAAAGAATGGTGCATAAGGTGGGCGCAGAATCTGAAGTCAAGATTAAAGGCTTACTGCTCTGAAAATCTGCAGTAAAATGTGTGTGTGTAATGGGGCTATGTTCCACACTGTAAATATAATTTGGATTTTTTAAACATGTTACTTTTTAAATCCTCTTCAGCTTCTCTTACAATCTCCCACTCCTTCCTGGAATACAAAAATATTGTAGTCACAAATTTAACTGACAAAGATTCTTCATTAGTCACAGTTTATCCAGCACAATGGGTTCATAATCTAAAACAGAGTTTTGCCACATCACCAACCTAACCTCAGCACAAATAAACCGATTCTTGTTCAAAATTAAGGAATATGAATAAGGAATACACATTTTTTATTCCTTTCTGTATCTGATTCCAGAGTTAATTAATTATAAATTTGTTAAATAATGGAAATATTTTTAAATGAACCACAAATCCTTTTCAATTGTATTTTTAAAACAACATATCTATATTTAAGAAAAGCGTACTTGACTTACAGTGCAATCCTATCCAGAGTCATAATCTTCTAAGCCCACTGACTGTTTAGGATAGCACTGTGGCTCTCTGCAGTCAGATTAATTACTGAATGTCAACCCCTATCTTCCCAAAATAAATATCTTGGTTTCACTGCAGTGACAGTCTTTCAAAAAATTCTCAATTGTGTAATAGGTGAATGTTGATGTACAATTATCGACTTACAGTGTGTTGGTTTCCCCCTCCGTTTTAACTTTCTGTTGGCTGACACATAGAACAAACAGCTGTTGACAAATTTCTCTTCAAGAGTGAAGAGCACTCTTCATGGGTAGCTATTTCTAAGACAACCATTTTTATAATTTAAAAGATGGCCTGTGTTTATCTGTAAATATCTGTTATTTATATATTTACTAAAATAACTAACAAACATGAGGCCTCTCCATAATACCACAAGTTTGATTTCACTGTTTTTAATTCCTTATAACTAATAACCAATATAGTATCTTAGAAGGTTTGGAAGCTTTGTTTTGCTAATTATTGTTAACCTTTAACAGCTAACGGATTAGGAGAAGAGACTATAACTACTGATATATTATCCATCATTCTCTACATTGTACAAAGTTGGTTATTTAATCTATTTGCTTATAATGAATAAATTTTCATGGGTGGTCTATGAGAAGTTCCATTAAATACAAGTGTGTTTGCATGGGACACACCGCTGGTAAGATGCCGGTACTTATATACTAGGTTGATTGAAGAAGCAATGATAATATGTTAGATTCACTAGTAAAGATTTTTAGCTCAGCACTTACAGGGTGAACTTTAACACAAACTGCAAATAGTATTAAAGAAACAATAAATAGAAAATACAGACAATCCAAACATGTTATTTAAGGAAATGGTATGCTACGTCTGTATTATTCAACAACACATTCAATTAACTTGCTTGCAATTTGCAGTTTTTTAAACATATCTTTCATTTTCTACACACTTATCATTTGCCGAACATTAAATCTGAGATATCTTCCTAGACAATCTTTTATAATTTATGTTACAGAATTCACTATATCACTTCATAGATACCACACAGTTTAGTTATTATTTCAGTGCATGCCTTTCTAAAAAAAAATTAAATTGCTTTGGTTAATGTACAGTGTAAAGGATTTAAAATGATAAAAAATGCAACTGAACTAAAATGCCTTTCAGAAAATACTAAGCAACCTAAGAAAATAATTGTGTAATTAGATACTGATGTTTGCTGTTCACTAGACCATACAAACCAAACTGAGGAGCATATTGGCTGTAATAATTTATCATACTTTTCTGCAAAACAGACTGCCTAAACAGTACAACTGCTTGCAGCTGTAAATCAGTTTTCACGAATGGACAGTACAATAATTTTATTTTTCCTCTCTGAAATTTTACTTCCTTTTCAAAAGTAATAAAATACTACTCTTAAAGTGATGCCTCTCCCAAGTTCTTGTGAATGAAAGAGACATTTAAGAAGTGGTAGTTGTTAACACCAATTCACCTCATGGATTTTGAATGCGGTACGGCAGTTTAACTTTTCCTGTTTAAGTCTACTGCTCTTTCCACAATGGAAAAACATATATGCACAAATGGCACAGTAGGAGAACACCTGCTTAACCAGTACTGTTTACAATCAGGCACATTCTTTGCATCACTACAAACTACAACAAAATGACATGAATGATTTCTAATATTGTAAATGCATGTTCCACATTTTTTACTCTGTAATGTGAGATGAAACTTCCTGAGAATTAAAGAGTTCTAAATACAAACTAGTATTGATGTATAATTATTTTCTTGTGCAAAGCAGCAATTGATCTCCTTACAACTGAGCATACAGGTGTTTATACACGTAATTTTAAAAAGAAACTGTCCTTATGCCAAGATGTCATATGTGTTTTATTATACAATGCCTCTATCCTGAACTGCAACTCAGGCAATTATCATTAGGTATTTCATAGTCAGTTGTCAAATTTTTCAGTGTTTGCATTTTCTTATTGTCTGTTAAACTTCTAAAGCATTGTTTCTACAATTATACTTTATAAAAGAATATATGAAGATAAAGCAGTTATTACCTTCTACAGATAGAAATTCTATAAAAATAATAAACTATACAAAAATTCACACAACTCTATGCAAATTTAAAATGGCAAATTATGGATGCATTAAAAATCGTTATGAATTAAATAATATGTTGGCATACATGACCTAGATATTGGTATCTGAACATGCCAATGATTAAACCATATAGAAATAAATCACAAGCTTACCTCATTTCTCTTAAAGAAATTAAAAATAATTCTCTATATCTGTAGAATCTCTTCAGTGAAAAAACCCTTCTACAAATATATTTAAGTTTTGCATGAACTGAATGTGTGTAGCTAATTTCAGTATCAAAGAACTCTGTAGTCAGCACTATTGTCTCAAATTCAGGTAGAACTAAAGACACTTTGTTCTTCCTTGAGCAGTCACACCACACTCAGTAGGCTTACTTAACTAAGGAGAGATCTGGATAGTAAACAAGCTTGGCTCAGACCAATGGCTTTCCACACCCTTCTGTTTATAGTAAGATGACTTGCATTCAGAGGTCACCTCATCAACAGCTTCTGTCTTTCAGTGAATATCTTATGTAGTGCATTTATCCCAAAGCTCTTTTAATGAATCCAGCTCCCTAGTCCCTACTTGCCTGCTGTCACTGCGACACATCTGCTTCTTATTGTATGAAAACTATTTAAATGCCTATGACCATGCAGATATAAAAGCTAATGAATATGTTTTATTACAGATAAAGTATAAAAATAGTATAAGATTAATCACAAGACTTTTCCTAACTAAAGCAGAAAAATTTGTCAATAACAAAAATAATAATAAAAAGATGCTATGCCAAGTTTTATATTTATTTAAGGAGGACTTCCCCCCCCAAGCTATTTTGTCCCCAAACAGCATATAAGACTACAATTGAAAATACTTTAATCAGTACAACATGATAATATATAGGGGGGGGACACAAAATCTCCAGCTCCATTATCAAAAGAGCCAAATAAAGTGGGAAAGTAATCCAGTATAAACAGAAAATGAGCCATGTTTATCAGAAAAAATCAACTTTACAAAAAACAGAGTGTCAGCGTTATATTTATTCCTCATTTATTCTATCAATATTCTGAATCAAATTCTATTTTTAATTATTTATGCCCAACTTTCTCTCAGATATTCCAAGACTCAAGACAATAATTCAAAAATTACTTTGGTCAGTGTTTAGTATGCTTGGTCACATAGTAAATTATTATGTAAGTGATAAGCGAGCTAGCATACTGTTAGTAATATGCTGTATCACCCACAAACAGTACTGTATTCCCCTCATGTTGCCCTGTACAAGAACAAGATACTTTAGGCTCACCAAAATGGGGGGCAAAATGCAGAAGTTCAATGTGGTTCTACAATAGATACTTGAAACTGAAGATGGCACTCTCTCACAACATGAACACCATCTAGTTTGCTGCTTTTGAGTGAAAGTTACACCTGCAGAACATTGCCAGCACATTGTGCTACTGCAACTTTTAAATGGCAGCAGCTTGACTCTGTTAAAGCTAATAAAATATGATTGATGCACTGGATTAAAAAGCTATGTCAGTAGATTAGGTTATTTGTCCCATCTTTTGACAGCTCCAACACTTTATTATTAGAAAGGATTGCCAGGACCATAAGAGCCTTTAATAAACAGGCCCATCATCTACATTATTTTTAATAGACATGGACATGTTGTCTGAAGTAAAACCAGCATGGTTATAATGCATAAAAATGTTCTATCTTAAATAGAGTTAGCAACCTCCAGGTGAGACCTGGAGTTCTCCTGGGATTACAAAAAAATCTCTAAACTACAGCAATCAGTTTCCCTGGAGGAAATGGCAGCTCTGAAGTGTGGACTCTAGGGAATTACATCTCCACTAAAATTCCTTCTCAAACTCTGTTCTCCTCAAGTACCACCCCCCAAATCTCTAGTAATTTCCAAAACTGGAGATGATAACCCTAAATTCAAATTATCACAAGTTTTGTTTGATGAAAAAAGGAAATAATGAATATGTAACATTTCATACCAACTATTTCAGTAACCCTTACACCAATTTTGTAAAATAGGACAGTATTATTAGGTTGTTGCATGTGTGTTTGGTGTGTGTGTGTATGTATGTGTGTTTTTGCAGTGCAGAAGAGGGAGTATGAAACTGGAAAAATGATAACATTCCTAAAGCAGGTAGTAGAAGAATCAAGAGAAATTTGAACGGGGAACTTCCTAGCTCACAGTTTAAACCATTACACTTCACCAAAAACTTAAAAGTATCACTGTCCTTTGTGCAATTTCATTCTGATTTGCATGTCTTAAGATACAGATGTACATATTTGTGCTTGTTTTCGGTAATAGGTCAGGTATAAATTTTAAAAAAGATTATTCCCAAATTGTCAATATGAGATTCTTGGGAAACATTATTTAGATATGTGATTCACTGATTTTTAAAGTAAAAAATAAAAAGCACTTCTTTAAACTGGTGTCTCACAACTGTAATTATCTGAAGCATTAAAGTCCCAAGTAATCCTCAGTAAAACAGGCTAGCCTCTGTGTTAATAAAAAATCCTCTAAAGCACATTTCACTTCTGAAGGAATTATATTCAACTTCCAAATATTGTAATAATCCTGCTTTTCCTGCTAAAACAAAGAAAAATGAAAATAGCTTGTCTATCGAAAAGATACATAAGGATGAATTCTGTCCTGGAATTCCCAACTCCAGAAAGTAACACAGACTTTTTCTTTACACATGTATTCATTTGATAACTAGGCACATTCATTGATATCACATAATAAGTGAATTTGTCACTAAAACATTTCCCAGACTTCTGATGGCCAATCCATAATTGAGAGTTCTTCTATAGTTATGTTGCTACAAGTAAACTAGTTGCACAATCTTAATCAGAGCTACACAATTCTAAATCCACTGAAGTCAATACTACAAGTATCCCAAAACCGGATTCCTCAACTAACCCTTTTATATAATAAAGTAAGGTTTATTTTTAATACTGTTTTTCTTTCCTAAATTAAATGCAGTTTATAATCTTAAAATTTCCACAGTAAAATACAAATGCCAAAAGAGATAAAGCTATTAATGCTAGTTAGCTCATTACAGAAGTATCAGAGGTATGAGCTTTCATGTGCATGCGCACTTTATCAAATACATTAGAATGGCAGGCAAGGTTCAAACTTATAGCCAGAATTTTGTGGCTATAGTTTGAACCTTGCCTGCCACTCTAATGTATTTGATAAAGTATGCATGCACACGAAAGCTCATACCTTGAATAAACCTTTGTTGGTCTTAAAGATGTCACTGGACTCGAAATTTGTTCTGCTGCTTCAGACCAACACGGCTGACCAACTGGATCTAACAAAAGTATCAGGTATTTTCAAAATGCATATCCACACTACTCATATGATTCCTTCTTTCCAGAGAACCCTGAGAATTGTAAAGGTGAGCAACAAATCTCTGACAGAAGTTTTGTGATCCTGACCAAACTGAAGTACCCAGAATTATTCGGGGCTGGAAATCTTGACAACCAAATGGCATAAAAGCAATGTAGGTAGGGAATCATAAATTCAATAGGGTTAAGATTTTACAGGCATCACTAGTAAAAGCATTCTAGAAGCCTGTTGCCATCAGAGACTCAGATAAAATCTTACTAGTGTGTAACACTCTTCTCACATTATTCACCCTGTTACAGTCTATATAAAAAAGCCATGTTGAGCAGTCCTGGTTATCTGGTTACTTCATGAAACTTCTGTAGTATCTGGAATTGTGTAAGTAATGTACATGTGGAATGCTGAATCGTGGCAATGTGTATAAAGAGCAAAAAGGGCACAGAATTATGCAGATATCAAGGGAGACACTCTATAAATCATACCTAAATTTTAATCTTCAGTCAACATCTATATACTAATAGCAAAGGAGCCCCCTTGCGTGCGGATATCTAAATCCGCACATTGGGGGCACCTGGGGGGCAGGGAGATTTTCCTGCACACGTGGGGCAATTCCCAGGTGTGCAGAAAAATATGAAAAGTTGGAAAAATAATAAAATTACCTAAAAAGTAAAAATTAAAAGAGCACATGCGCAGAGAACGCTCTGGGAACTGGCGGGCCGGCGGCTGGAAGGTGCTCAGGCCTCACTGCCGGAGCTGGGGTGGGGTGGGGGAAGGAGATCGGTGGAGCCCAAGCTGGGGGGGAGGAGGAGATTGGGAGGCCCTAGCGGCCGGAAGCCACTCGAACCTCGCCACTGGAGCGGGGGGGAAGGAGATAGGTGGGGCCTGAGGCAGGGGGGAAATTAGAGTTCAGTGGGGCCCGGCAGCTGGAAGCCGCTCGGGCCTCGCC
>NW_015165835.1:1438661-1444737 GCF_001447785.1 Gekko japonicus | reverse complement strand
AAGGAGCCGGGGGGGGAGATTGGTGGGGCCCGGTGGCTGGAAGCCACTCAAGCCGTGCTGCCGGTGTCCAGGGACGGAGGGAAGAGGGCTTACCTGCTGCTGCTGCAGCCTCCTCCTGCTCTGCGTGGAGCTCTTCCCCCCCCCCACGAGTATTGCAGGTCCCCTTTCTTGTCTGTATATCTAATAGCCAAGTTGCCCCCTCCGTGCAGATATCTAAATCTGCACATCGAAGGCACTTGGGGGACAGGGAGATCTTTCTGCACACTTGGGGCAGTCCCCAGGTGTGCAGAAAAATCTAAAAACTTTTTAAAACTGTACGGGGGATATTTAAATCCCCCCCCCAAGTAAGAGTGTTCCCTGTGCATGCGTAGAGAACGCTCTGGGAACTCTGTGGCGGGTCGGCAGCTGGGAGGTGCTCAGGCCTCACCGCCGGTGCGGGAATGGGGGGAGAGATAGTTGGGCCCGGTGGCTGGGAGGCACTCAGGCCTTGCCGCTGGTGCCTGCGGGGGGTGGAAGGAAAATTGGGGAGGAGATCGGTGGGCCCAGCAGCTGGGAGGCACTTAGGCCTCACCGCCGGTGCCTGGGGGGGATCAGTGGGCTGGGAGGGGAGAAGGCTTACCTGCGGACTGGGAGCCTTTAGGAATACTCCCCCCACGAGTATTGCGGGTCCCGGTTCTTGTAATTATATAATTACATTCTTCTTTTGCTTATGTTCATATGTAAGCCATTCATCCACAGCTGAACTGATTTAAATGGATGATCAGGGTCAGCAAAACCAAGAAGCTCCTATTATATATATACTATATAAGCAATGAAACCAGTCATCTCAGCTTCTTCATGCCATTCCTTCCAGGAACAGTCTAAGGCTTACCTAGTTCACACAAGCTTTGGATAACTTTTTCATCAGGTGATGAACAGTCTTGAGCACTGAAGTGCCTGGCTCTTTTTTTATGGAGAGCTACTCAAAGGCATTCTGGAGCCCAGATGCCCAGTAAGCCTATGAACATGAATAGCCAGTACACAGACTCTCCTCAGTAATAAAATTTATCTTAATCCCATGTAAAACCATGAACATGTGTGGGTACATACTGGCACTATAATCTGTCGGTCTCCAACTTCCTTGTAACTGTGTGTGTTGGGGTGGAGGAGCTACTGGAAATCCTGCAACAATCTTGACTCAAGAAGATCAATGTTCTCACCATAACAGGAGTGGAGGTAGGAAAGAAAGAACCGAGAGATCCAGTGGTGAGAGGGAAAAGGCAGCAAGGACTAAAGAAAGGTTAAGGATCGAGAAATACTGTAAACTGTTTTGTGTATGATGTGTGAAGCAGAGATAAATTACAAATCAAAACATTTTTGTTAAGATTTTAATTAATCTATTTGTAATTTTTGTAATGTTTCTTTTGAAAAGAATGCTTTTACTTTCCAGCGATGTTTAATTTATTACATCAATGAAATCAAAGAACTGATGCTGTATTAACATCTTCCCAGTTAATGCCTTGAATACTGCCACAAACCTTAAAAAAAGGAAAAGGTAAAGGTTTCCCTTCCTCAAAAGCCAGTTGAATCTGACTCTATAGGCAGTGTTCATCTCCTTTTCCAAGCCAAAGAGTCAGCACTGTCCAAAGACATTTCTGTGGTCATGTGACCAGCATGACTAAATCTCGAGGCACATGGAATGCTGTTACCTTCCCACCGAAGCAGTACCTATTTATCAATTTGCAATTTCTTGCTTTCGAACTGCTAGGTTGGCAGGAGCTGGGGCCAGAGATGGGAGCTCACTCCATCACATGGCACTAGGGTCTCGAACTGCCAAGCTACAGACCTTCTGGTCTGCAGTTCAGTGTCTTAACCTCTGAGCCACCACAGTTCCTACTGCCACAAACCTTACAATGACTTAAAAGGCCATGGATAAGGATGCTGTGCAATGATCTTCATACTTTTTAGGCCTTTATTACCAGGAGGGGGAAAACAATGTTCCAATTTAAAGCCCTGTATTTTCCTCAGTATGAACTTTCAATAATTTCAATAATTTGTTCTTTGTATTAATGCTTTACTTTATCCATTTTTCAATGAACAGCTACTGGGGACTTAACAGTACACAAAGTGTAACAGTCTAAATACTGAGCCAGCATGGTGGGGGCCATTACTACAAACCAGCTTCTCCGCTGGTTCTTAACTGTAGTCTGCAGACCACTAGTTATCTTGGGGGACGCTCTGGGTAGTCTATCAGCCCGTGGAAGGCTGGGGAAAGTGGTGCAGGGGCTCAGCTTGGACCCAGCAGGCAGTAGTTGCTTCCTCTTGCCCCTTGGCTTTGCGGCAAGCTGTGCTCCAGTAGAACTGCCAGCACTGTAAGAATTCAACTTGAATGTGGCCAGCAGTGACACGGATCTAGATGAGGGAAGTCTATGCCTGTTGGCACCTCCAGCCTCAGTGCTGGCTGAGAAAAACATGAGCCCATATGGACTAGTCAATGGCTGTATGGATTCAGTAAGCAATGATATACACTAGGCCTGTTTGGGGTTTTTGTGTGTGTGTGGGTGTGTGTTTGCATGCCTGGAAGTCATGGTGACTTCTGGCAACCCCTACTGGGATTTGGATGTTTTAGAGAGGTGACTTGATTGGCTGTCTCTGTGTTCCGAGCCCTGGTTTTCCTTGGAGCTCTCCCTTCCAATTACTTGCCGGGGTCGACCCTGCTTAGCTTCTGAGATCTGACGAGATTGGGCTTCCCTGGGCTATCCAGGTTAGAGCTACACTATGCCTGTTGATTTCTCTTGTGCTGCTACTGACAGTTCTAGGGTTGGCAAATGAGTTGATTGGTCAAAAATTCTAAATAAACAAGTTTACAACTGTATTTGTGACAGCTTACCTTAAAAAAATCATTATGATGTTATATGGCAAGGCCAAATTGAGAGGTAAACTTTGAAGCATAGAGAAGTCCACCTCTAAACAGGAACCAAAGCGGTCATCACAGAAACATTCCTTCTACGGTTGCCAACCCTTGGTTGGAAAATTCCTGGAGATCTGGGGGTGGATCCTGTGGACAAGAGGGTTTGGGGAGGGGAGGAACCTCAGTAGGGTATGATTGCATAAAGTCTACCTTCCAAAACTGCAATTTTCTCCAGCAGAACTGGTCTCTGTAATCTGGAGATCAACTGTAAATCTGGGTAATCACCAATACTTGCCTGGAGGCTGGCAACCCTGGGTCCTTCCTCCTGCATTTTGCAGGAAAGGGGGATTTCCTCTTCATGTTACATTGAGGAATTTCAGACAGACAATATAATCCAGAAGAGGAATGGTTCCCAAACGGTTTCTGGTCTGTCATTTCAGACAGAACCGTTTTAGAACCGGTTCCCTACCGGGATATATTTGTAATTTCACACACAAACGCTTCTGTCCCATTTAGCAAATGGGGCTGAAGTGTTTTACCTGTCAACCACTTCCAAGTAGTTTTCAGTTTCCTCTCCCAGTTCCGATGCGCTTTTTCCCGCCATTTTTCGCCTGCGCGGGCGATCTCCGGCTTAAAAAAAAAAAGTTCGCTTTATAGCACTATAACAGTATAACGCTATAGCACTCTAAAGTGAACATTAAAAAAAAAGCCGGAGATCGCCCGCGCGGGTGAAAAACAGCAGGGGGGAAGCGGAAAAAAGTGGTGCAGTCTGAAATGGCAAACCACTTCAGATCCAGCTCTTTACCGGAAGGGGAAAGCCATGTGTGAAATGGCAGCCCTATACTGGTTTACTTCACGACGGGTTAAAAAGGGTAATGTGAAATTCCTCATTATTTCTAGCTATACATTTCTGGCTTGCTCTACCTCCAAGGCATCCACAGGGCAGCAGGCATGAGTCACACGTTACAAATATTATCCTCACAAAAATCCTGAGGAACTAGGATTAGATTGAGATTGTGTATTCCAAGTCCTAGTACAATACATTACATTGGCACTCTATGATTCTGTGACTCTATGAGCGGTGGCGCAGTGGGTAAATCCCCTGCATAACTATAACATCTGAACTGCCAAGCTTTGTCATTTCTAGCCCCATGCTGGTGTGAGCAGCCAAGCCTTGTCCCTAGCTCATCGTCTACCCAGCGATTTGAAAGCTTCGGCAAGTAGATAAATTGGGGACCACCCGTAAGGGAGGTGTTAGCTGCCAGTGTGACATCTGCGGCGCGGCAGAGATCAAAAAGTGGAAAAATCTGTTTCGGCAGTCCCTGCAGTGGAGCAAATCAGCCAGGCGGTGGCAGTGTGGCAGTGTGATATCGAGAGCCCTGACATCATCAGCCAGCCAACAGAATACATGCCGTCGGGACATGACTGATACAGCCTGCAGATGGATCCTCCGACCAGCTACAATGTGTGTGTGATTAAATATTGTATGTTGTCTTCCCTATCCCCCACAAATATATTGTTAGTCCATTGTCTCTGAGTAACTGTAAATCGCTCTGAGCCCGCATGAGTGGGAAAAAGCGATCAATACATTGAAAGTATTATTATTATTATTATTATTATTTTGTCTGTAGGCCAAATCTGGTACTAAAGGATAAAAGTAGAAAGGATTTTTTAATGAAACATTCACATTTATGGAAACATCACATAACATTGCTAACAGTTAGAAGAATTCATTACAGTGTATTAAAAGGTTTTTTTCCACAATAACGAATTATGTTTTTAATTATCATAAGCATCAAACCTATTTCTTATTAAAATATATTTGCATTATTTTAATAAATGTTAATGGTTCAAAATACTAGATGCTATTTAACCACTCAATAGACCAAATTGTTCATCATTTAAAGGCCTAACCACAGTTTAAGCCCTATTTTTTTTAAAAAACTTGCAAAGGTATTGACATCAGGTTTCAGCCTCTGCTTCTGTTTTTTTTTCTTTTCTTTTCTTTTTACATTTACAGATAGCCACAAAGATGCTTCAGTCAGTTCTAAAGCTAAAAGAATATCCACAATTGTGCTAATGCATGGGCTGCTCTAATTATATGTTCTATACAGAATCAAAGAATAGAAGCACAAATTTGCATTAAGGGCTGACAAGTTTTCACAATCTGCTAAAAGAGAGAAAATAATACCTCTAAAATTATCTAGGAGCCATTTCAAACTTTCCCATGTTTTTAAGGTAATTCTATTTCATCTTTTCTTCACCCCTCAACTTGCTAAATTTTGGACAAAAGTTCAATTGGGAGAAAGAAAATCTGGGGTTTAGAATTAAGCTATTCTGATTTCAGAAAATATTAAAATATTTTTCTTCTTGTTTCATAAGTATGAGTTTCTCTAAACTTGCATATAATTTCTGTCTTGGTATATTACATTTAAGTAATAATTCTCCTGCATCATATTAAGATGCAAAATTAAGAAAAACAATAATTATGTTACATGGCTTAAAATATGGAAATTAAGTCTGTTGTAGTATACTATATAGTGCATATCATTATTCTAGCTGTAATTATCATACTGGAAAAAATAGCAATACATATCCACAAACACGTAACTTACAGGCACAAACCTGAACTTTTTACATAACAATATGGGTAGCCATGTTAGTCTGTCTGTAGCAGTAGAAAAGTGCAAGAGCTCAGTAGCACCTTACCAATAGCATCTTAAAGACTAACAAAATATGTGGCAGGGTATGAGCTTTCATGTGTCACTGCTCACTTTTTCAGATATCTTTAAGGTGCTACTGGACTCTTGCTCTTTTCTACTTCTTACAAAATAGTAGACATTTAAGCTTTTGTTTTTAATAAAATATAAACTGCACCTATAACCTGTAAAGTACATACGAAGCATAGCTAATGTGAAAATTATACATTTCTAAAAGCACTTTTTATTAAGCAGAGATTCCATAAACTTATAATTAAATAGCTAAGAGAACAAAAATGTTAGGCATGTGTTAACCGTAACAAGCTGTGTCCCAGAAACAGGAATCCCACTATATTTGAAATTCTTCTTGTGTATCAATGGCCTTTTTACTCACAAATGAGCAGAAGGTGCTTTCAGTAACATTATTTACAGATCAAACCACAATGCACCAGAAAACTGGGCATCTTTATACAAGGATCACATTTTT
>NW_015165835.1:1433407-1438644 GCF_001447785.1 Gekko japonicus | reverse complement strand
AACTGAAACAGTTATGACATAGAAGGAAGAGGGCCAAAGTGTCCTATTACAGTGAAGCAATACTACTGATATAATATATGGTTTGTTTCTGTCAATAGGGCTGCAGTGCTATCCTTCAAGACAGAATGTGAAGTTCAGAGTAGTAGAGTATCTGCAACAGCAGTAGCAACATCAGCAAATGCTGATGTTGGGCAACTTAGATTTAATATTCTAACTCTTTTTTGCAGCATCAGTGCATGTAGTTACAGTTTTCATTTCATTAAGGAAATCTCTGTCCTGAGCATACCAAGTATAAATGTAACTAAATACTACCAAAATAAACCATATTCTTTAAATGCAGCCTGATTCTTTCCATGTTTACCCAGAAATAAGTCCCGCTGTGTTTGACAGGGCTGACTCCCAGGTAAGTGGTATAAAGTCACAACACCATTTGAGGAAGGGACACTGAATGAACAAGGAAGAGACTTACTGTGCAATCTTATGATATTCCAGGACTCTGATATGCATGTACTAGACCTGAAAATAATGTCCCTTACAGACAAAATGATTATTGCACATATCAGGAGGTTGACATGTACCATGTTCTCCCCATATGCAAGGTAAGATGTAATGACTGAAAAGGGCCACTATGGTAACGAAGTGTAGGGGGAATGATAGAGAAAGTGAACAAGCAATAAGGATGGTGGAGCTATCTTTTAATAACTTTACAGAATTTTGATTTCTCAGCTCCATACAGCAGGTCAATTTCATTTTTCAAAGTAAATATACAATCACAAATTATATTAACAATGCAGCTCTCAATGGCAAAAAGAAAGCCACTTCAAGATATTTCATGGTAGATATCAATATGTGTTAAAGATTTAGCATTCCTCAGTCCCATATATAAGGCTTTAAGTATATTTCATCTGTAGCTTGTGGAAACTCGCTTCCTCGACATAGCAGCCAGTCACATGTCACTGCAGTATGTTTCTACATGATGTGTACATTTAAAAAAAAATCAAAGTGGTGTAAGTACCTCACAGGTTATAGAGTGTGCTGGGGGAGGTTTTTATTGATTTTTTTAAAGACTACAAAACTACAACAGAAAATATGGGGAAGGGTACTACATCTAGAGGGAGAAAGAAAACAGACCCACAACTAACTAAAAACCCAAGAGTAGGAGATCATACATCAGCTTAACTCCATACTATTTTAAAAAAGAAGAAAGGTACTAAAAATACAATGAACTTAGACGGTTGTGTTAAATTAATTATCATTTAACCATCCCTTTAACTGTTTAAAGAAATTCCCAGAAATTTTCAGGCAAAAATCAGAGTCCTTCAGCTCTTATTTATTCTTAACTTTTCTAATCCTGAGTTTATATGGGCTTTTGGGGGCGGCCGCTCACATTTTGGAGGGGGAGTCCTCGCCCGAAGACCCCAAGCCCAACTTGCCATCTGATTTGCTTTCTTCTTCCTCCCCTTTACCCACTTCTGGTTCCCCGAGTTGTATCTGCAAAAATCCGCATGCTTTAAAAACAGTGTCACTCTTTTCTTTATTATCGTTGAGCTTGAAAGTGACGCCTTCTGGGGTTAACCACCTGTAATTAATGGCATTTGTTTGTAAGAAAAGGATTAGTTCTTTATAGTTCTTTCTCTTCTGTCTTATATCAAATGGAATATCTTTTAAGATCCTAATGTTGTTGTCCCCAATTTTCAAGGGTGTTCCCGAGGTTGCTTTTAAAATAGTGTCTCTCACATGTCTCTTCGAGAATCTGACCACTATCTCCCCAGGCAGATTATTTTTCTTGATGTCTGCTGATCTGCTAGACTCTGTCCAATTATTGACAGTTGTTGTTTAATGCCAGTGATCTCATCCAGCAGAGGGCGCAGGGAGTCAGCTAAAAGTTTTGCAAGCTCAGAGACCTCCTCTGTTTGAGGACTGCCCCCAAGTTTTGCATTCAACAGCTTCTCTTTCTCCGGTTTTTCCTCCACCATCTTTTTGGATTTGTTTACTTTTCAAAGAAGTTGCTAAAGTCTCTGATGTTCGCCCGAATGCTTTTCTGCGCTCTGGTAAGTCTCTCAAAACAGTTTTAAATGCAGGTTGCAAGGAATCAGCCAACAGCTTTGACAGCTCGAAAGTCTCTTCTGTTCGAGGGCTACCCACAACTTTCGGTTTCAACAGTCTTTCTTTCTCCGGTTTCTTCCCCGCCAACTTTTTGGATTTGTTTACTTTTCAAAGAAGTTGCTAAAGTCTCTGATGTTCGCCCAAATGCTTTTCTGCGCTCTGGTAAGTCTCTCAAAACAGTTTTAAACACTTATTTTTCCTCTCCCCCCTCTTTCCTTCCGTGATCGTCTGTTCGTTTGGGAGGGGCCCCTCTCCCGCTTGCTTTCCCGTTGCTCTTTTTAGAAGGGGCAGCTTCTTTTTATATCTTAATGCTCGCTTCACCCAACTCACAGTTTGTTGTTGGCCATTCGGCCTCGCTCGTCACCATTTTTTTCGCTCGATCTCCAACGCTTGTCCCGGTCAGCAGCACTTGTACCATACGGTCACTCAGCAGCAGGACTTTCGGGGTGGATGAGCACCTCAATTCTTCGGCATTGCACCATCGAAGAGGTCGCCCCTCAAAAGCCCCCTGGTTAGGAGCCTTTTACCAAGGCTCCGGGGGGGTCACGACCCAGTGGACCCCCTCCCACACACTGATGTGCAGTTTACATCCCCGGGACATCTGGGAGATGTGTCTGCCTGCGTGTCGCCATAAACTGGAAGCTGTCACACAGCTTCTTGACTTGCCTGGCCAACAACTTCCTTTTTCAAATGGGGGAGGAAGCTACAAGGAGCTCAGCCATACTCACCTTAATATTAACCAACAGGACAGAGCTGGTAGATGAGGTGAAGGTGGTGGGGACCTTAAGAGGAAGTGACCAAGTCATCCTACAATTCCTTTTGCTGTGGGGGGCCAAGAAAGTTTGTAGCCAGATGTGTATGTTAGATTTTAGTAGGGCAGACTTTAATGAACTCAGAGGCATGGTAAGAGTCATTCCATGTGCAAGAATGCTGGAAGGGAAAGAAACAAGTGAAAGGTGGGCTTTCCTAAAACAGGAGCTCTTGCAAACTCAAGCTATCACTATTCCAACAAGACAGAAAAATGGTAGGGATTCTAGGAAGCCAGTGTGAATGAAGAAACGAATGTGGATGAACTAACTCCATGATAAGCTAAGAAAGAAAAAGGAAATGTTCAAGAAATGGAGGGAAGGACATACTTCTAAAAAAATAGCTATCAACTATCAAGAAGCACTAAATTTGATAAGATGGAGGGTGACAAACATTGACCGACTCAGCACTTCAATTCGTGCTAGGCGAGTATGCTCCAACTCTGCCTTAGGGATTGTGCCACCTAAGAAAATTCCCTCATATATGAGCTTTCTTACATCCCCTAGATTTAGATATGTCTTCACGCTTGCTAGGTTGAATGTTTTTTCAACTGCAGAGCTAAGTGGCCGTTTTGCTAAAAAACAGTATTCAGGTGCAATAGAGACTCTAGATCATCTTTTGTTATTTTGCCACCAGTGGATTGGCCCCAGATCCTGTTGGATTATTCCTATTTTACATAGACATCACCTTCCTATGGAACCCTGGGTGATAACCACACTCCTAGCAGATGAGGACCCTGAAACGACTCGCTTGGTGGCAAAATATCTATCGATAGTGCTATTTTTGCTGTCGGTAGTTTTATGTATACAAATTTTTAAAATTCTAAAACTTTTCCATAATATCATGGGATTTTATAGAGTTTATGGAAGTCTATAAAATGTTATCTATTAATATTGTTTATGAGTATATTTGTTTTTATTGTGGAAATGTTTGGTCTGGATTGTCTTGTAATTGTATGTGATGTGTTTTATAGTAGCTGTTTGTATGTTTGGCTTCAGACCGCTGGTCAATGAAGCTAATAAATGAAAGGAAAGGAAAAATAGCGTCTGAGGATTGCTAGGCACTGTAGGGCTACGATCACCCGCACCTTTAGATACGACATAGGTACAAATGCCTGACGGATCGAAAAGGCACGATCAGACAGCAACATCTGGGAAACATCCCATAGTCATCGGCAACCCATGTTGCTCCACTGCAGAAGCAGAGTTAAAAGACACCAGGGAAAGTCCAGTTGTAACAGGTTCCGACAGGCCACAGACAGACTTTCCCTTCTGATTGTGCAAGCGCGCTCTCGTGCCATTGGGATGGTTTGATCATGCTATCCTAACTCGGTGCCGGGTCCCCCCCCCTTTGCAGTATGTGCATCATTGCATACTCCATAGGGGGCCTTTAGTGCAGCGATACGATTCCTTGTTTATGCACATGGGAAACAGCCAAAAAAACCCATCTGATCACACAGTGAGGGGCTGCGCCACAGCTATAAAAGGAGGTGTGATCTCACAACTGTGTGTCAAATTCCTCCGGAGGAAATAGCCTCGCTTTAACTGGCACATGTGACCGCAGCCCAAGTCAACCATCAGAGAGGCTAAAGCTCAGAGTGAGCTGAGGTTGGCAAGGGAGGCTCGTCACAACAAGAAAAACTTGTTCAGGTCCGGTTGATGGCGGCACGAACACGGGCTCACCCCCCGGGTGTCCCGGGGGTGTTTCCATGCTCCAGCGGAGGGTGAGCAGGCTTGTAAACCCCCCCAGGAGCCCGGGGAAGGGCACCTGGCCAAGGAGTTTTGAGGGGGTAGCCTCTTCTCTGGCGGAATGCCAGGGAATTGAGGCTCCCCCTCACTCCGGTGGTCCGTCCAGCTGAGAGACCGAACGGTTAGTGAAGCCGGCCGAGACAAGCTTGGGAGATCGAGCGCAAAAAATGATGAAGAAAAAGGGGTCGCAAGACCATCCATGAACGTGAGTCAAACGAGAATTGCTTTTTAAACAAAAAGACGCTTCCCACCTAACGCGGCAGAATCCATGAACGTGAATCAAACGAGAATCGCTTTTTAAACAAAAAGATGCTTCCCACCTAACACGGCAGAAAGCGGGCGGGGGAGGGACACCTCCCATGCACACCAACTGAGAAGCGAAAAGGGAGGGGAGCGGAAAAGTAAAAACGTGATTGCCCAGAAGTACTCACCCATCGATCGATGCAGATAAGCGCTTATTCAGAGACCTTTTAACTTTTGCGAAAAGTAAACAAGCAGAAAAAAGATGGCGGGGAAGAGGGACAAGGACAAAGAGAGACTGTTAAAAGCGAAACCAGAGTCCCCGAGACTGGAAGG
>NW_015165835.1:1395182-1432759 GCF_001447785.1 Gekko japonicus | reverse complement strand
AAGGCTGAAGGACTCTGAATTGTGCCTTGAAGAACCTTGGTTCTAGGGGGAGGATGGGGAGGTACGGTAAGGGGCAAGAAAATATAAAAGGGGAGGGTAAAAGGGCTAAAAGAATGACTCAGTTCATAAGCAGTATAGCGATGAAAGACTCTGGATTTTTAAAGAAAAAGCTTGGAAGATCTCCTATCTTGGGTTTTTAG
Organism: Gekko japonicus; assembly: GCF_001447785.1. Lineage (NCBI taxonomy): Eukaryota > Metazoa > Chordata > Lepidosauria > Squamata > Gekkonidae > Gekko > Gekko japonicus. Next base: position 1,432,559 of record NW_015165835.1, on the reverse strand, counting down.
TTAGTAGTGGGTTCTTTGCTTTCTCCCGTACATGTAGCTCCCCTTCCCTCTTTTTCTGTTAGTTATTTGTAGTGTATTAAAAAAAAAACAATGAAAAGTGCCCCTCTGGGGGAAACAAAAAAAAGAAAAAAAGAAAAAAAAGAAAAACTTGTTCAGCTATGTGAGGAGCAAATGCAAGATAAAAGAGGCAATAGGCCCACTGTTGGGTGAAAATGGAGAAACTCTGACAGAAGAGAGAGAGAAAGCAGAAAGGCTAAATTTCTATTTTGCCTTAGCCTTTTCCCTGAAGAAGACAACAAGCATATCTAAAGATGGTTGACATGGACAGAGAGGTTGTTGAGAAGCACCTGGCTACACTGGATAAGTACAAATCCCCCGAGCCAGACGGTCTACACCCAAGAGTGCTCAAATAACTGTCTAGAAAGCTTGCAGAGCCTTTGCCCATCATTTTCAAGACCCCTTGGAGGAGGGGAGATGTGCTGCAAGACTGGAGGTGGGTGAATGTTATCCCAATCTTCAAAAAGGGGAGGAAGGATGACCTAGGAAACTACAGGTCAATCAGTCTGACTTTTGTCCCAGAGAAGATACTGGAGCAGATTGGGTTAGGTGTGATATGCAGGGGGGGTCATAGGTGTAGAGATACCAGCATTGGTAATGAGACAGGAAACCTAGGTCTCAATTTGGTCCAGGAGAATGCAAAGAATAAATGGACATAAGTCTGACATTAGAAACCACAACATTCAAAAACCAGTGATGTTTAACATTTAACCTTCCAGGACACTCAGTTGCTGATCTAAGAGTAGCAGTTCTCTTACAAAGAAATTTCAGAGGGAGATTAGAAAGAGAGGCTGCTGAATTGCAACTGATAATGAAACTCAAGAAGACAAAGCATCCTCCTGGACTGGACTGAGACCTAGGTTTCTTCTCTCATTACCAATGCCTGCTATTGTCATTTGGTGTCTGAAATTACTTCACTCTCCAAGATATAAGGACAGATGGACTTACATTCTAGCTGTATCTGAAGAAGTGAGCAGTGACTCATGAAAGCTCATGCCCTGCCACAAATTTTGCTAGTGCTACTGAACTTTTGCTCCTTGCCACTAATAAAGATTGCAAGCTGTGGCTTTAGGTTTCTTTTCCTCCCCTTCCTTCATTTATTAGACCTGGAGAGGAGAATTTCTCAAAGTGAAATAGCATGTTGATTTCATACTGGGCGTAATCCATTCAGTGCTAGTGATTATATTAAAGAAGCAAGGCAGCCAGCGAGATGGGAGAGGGGAGGAGAAAAAGTGAATAAGTTTCCCTCTTTCTTTTTTTACAGTACCAGAAACTCCTTCCTAGGATCTTTCAAAAAGGGGGGGGAGTTGTATGGAGAAATACCTCCACCCTTCCTGAAGGCTGGAGAGGGGAGGAGGGAGGGCAAGTATGAACTTGCAATAGGCTCCCACCTCCATCTCTCTCTCTGCCCAAGGGTGGAGAGGGGACAGCTAGTGGAACAAGGAGAGAGAGATGTGGATGCTTCCAGCATCGCCACCATCGCCATCAGAGAGACACATCTCCTGAGTTTCTGGATTATAGGAGAAAATGCACACACATGGTCACATTACAGGAAAGAAGAGCTTGCAGGATATGAAACTAGGGAAAATGCATCAGAGAAGACCTCCTTTTGCTAGGTCTCTTAAGTAAAATAAGCCAGTTGGCTAATCCTAATTATTACTGATCCAGATCTCTTTACTTTTCGATACTGTTTTTAAAACAATTTTTTTAAGATTACAATAATAATAATAATCTCATTTTTAATTTCTTGCCAAACTGCTACATCTGAAACTTCTTGTGTTGATTTAGACTAGTTGGGACTCATGTCTTAGGAAACTGCGACTTTAATCGTTAAGAAGCAGGGCAAGGTTAACTGGCATATTTCTGATTGCTACCCACTCCTGCTGATCCATGTGGAACAAATGATACGGCCCGAAGAAACCTTGAATGGATCTCCAAAGACTATGAGGCTCTGGGCAAGAAGGTGAAAGATCTGGGGGCAAAGGTGGTGTTCTCCTCCATTCTACCTGTTGAGGGCCATGGAGTTGGAAGGGAGAACAGGATACTGGAGGTGAATGGCTGGTTACATAGATGGTGCTGTCGAGAGGGATTTGGCTTCCTGGACCATGGTATATACCTCCAACACAAAGGACTATTGGCGATGGATAGGGTGCACCTTACAAAGAATGGGAGGAATGTCTTTGCTGGAAGACTTGCGAACCTGATCAGGAGGGCTTTAAACTGAAGCCACTGGGGGTGGGGGGGAAAGCCTGATGTTGAGCTACATCCCCAACACTAAGTTCAAGAAAGGGAGTGACCAGAGAATAAATGAACGGGAGAGAGGTCAGTTTGATATGAAAACCTGGAAAAATTCTAGAGCAGATACTCATTTGTTATGAGGGCCGGATCTGACATAAATGAGACCTTGTTGGGTAATGCCAGGGAGCGGAGATATAAACTAGATAAAGGACACAAACACAAAGGTGTTTTTTTTTACTTAAAATAAAAATATGCCTAAAACATTAGTGCTCTTGCAATATTTTGCTTATTTAACAGAGTGTGATAACTGACCCCTCTTGCTCTGAATTACTACACCAAAATGACCATTATAAATGACCTGGAGGAAGACATAGAGGGGATGCTTATCAAATTTGCAGATGACACGAAGCTGGGTGGGGTAGCTAATTCTGAAGAAGACAGAGTCAGGATTCAAAAGGATCTAGATAGGCTGGAACAGTGGGCTGAGACAAATAAAATGAATTTCAATAGAGATAAGTGCAAAGTCCTACACTTAGGTACAAAAAAACAAAGGCACAGGTATAGAATGGGAGGGACTTGGCTTGACAGCAGCACATGTGAAAGGGATCTGGGTGTTCTGGTTGATCACAAGCTAAACATGAGCCTGCAGTGCAATGTGGCTGTGAAGAAAGCTAATGCAATCTTAGGATGCATTAACAGAAGCATTGTGTCCAGATCATGGGAGGTGGTAGTTCTGCTCTATTCTGCTATGGTCAGGCCTCACCTGGAGTACTGTGTCCAGTTTTGGGCACCACATTTTAGGAAGGATGTTGACAAGCTCAAGTGTGTTCAGAAGAAGGCAACCAGGATGGTGAGAGGGTTGGAGTCCAAGTCTTACGGGGAAAGGCTAAAAGGATTGATCCTGCATTGAACAGGAGGTTGGACTAGATGACTTCTATGGCCCTTTCCAACTCTATGATTCCATGATTCCATATGTACCTGCTCCTAATATAACATGTGACTGATACCTTAGGTCTTGAGTTGATTCAAAATTTTGTGTATAAATGTTTGCAGTGTGAAAAAAGTGTATCTTGAGGGATGCAAAATGTTCTTCAAATGATACTTCCAACTTTATACTTCTCATACTATTTTGGTAGATTTCACTTTTTGCTGCTCCTCTGAGATATTTTGGTGTATTTTTATTTGTGTATTTTTAAGTGAAGATTTCTCTTCTTCCTGACAATGTGATTTTGCCACTCAAAAATAAGGTAGTACTGCAATGATGTCATGGTGCCACGTATTCAAACATATTTGGCTGCATGGTTATACCACATAGCTAAATCAGGACGAGGGCAAGTTTTACTAGCTTCATGCTGAATGGGAGAATATTTTTGTCCTGTTTGCAGTCCCCTCCCCCCCCGTCCATACATCCGAATAATTCAACAAACTACCTTTTAAGCCATATTGCATCAGTAAGAAGATAAAATATTAAACTTGTTTGAAATAGGCTTATACCTTCGGTCTTTTTGGCATGCTAATTTACTATAATTATGTCATTTACACATACCTGCAAATGGGCAAACATTTAATAAAATAATAAATCGAGGAAATTACTATTCCGGAGTAATAAACCTCATGTAAAGACAAAAAATGTCTGATTACTTCAAAGTCTCAGTAATGAGAACCAGGCTGGACTTTTGAATGGGGGGTGATTACAGAAGGGTAATTTCAAAACATAGTTTAAAAACAGCAGAGTTCATATCCGCCTACAAATGATGGGGATTGTGGGCTTCCTTTAAGTTCAACAGCAGTTTGGCTGATGGTCTGGGAATTGTCTTGACTTTGTGCCAGTACAATTAGGGATCCACAGAAAGTTACAGCTTGTCAGTATAAAATGAATGTATTTTTCAGAAGTGTATTTGCCTAGCTAGATTGTTCAATTGGCCTGTTTAATTTGGCAAAATACTAAAGATTTGGCACTAGACTATTTGTAGAAAGTATGGAAGAGCCTATTGGATTGCAGACTAGCTGCTGGAGCTCCTGTAACTGTCATTTATGGAAAAGGAAAGGTTCTAAAAACAATCCATCATTCTTTACAACCAACTGTTCCAAAAGAAAAATTGAAATCAACTGAATCAATGAGCTGCCTTTTAAAAGAAAATAAAATTCCTTTTATCTTCCAGGTAATTCTTCATGCCAAAAAAGAATTCTTGGTTTTGAGTCATCAGGAGAAACATGAGTATTTTGCTTGCTTGACAGTTAAAGAAAAAACATTTTGTACAGCATCCAGCTAAGTGAATGTTTTAAACATACCTTAGTAAATTAAATTACTTCTTTAAAATGTTTCCAGCCCTGATCTAAAACACCCTGACTCGAATCCAAACTTGTGCTGTGCAAGCAGAAGGACACTTTCTAATGGGCAAGAAGGGGATGATTTCCTCTGATTCCCCTTCCTACTACAGCTTCCCACATTACACGCTATGCTGTTCCAGAGGACCCTCCAATCCCCAGGACTGGTGATCCAAGGGCACAAAGGGTTAATGTTTATATCAAGAATGGAACAAAGTTTGAGTCCAGTGGCACCTTTGAGACCAACAAAGTTTAATTCTGGGTATAAGAAGTATGCATACACACAAAAGCTTATATCCAGAATTAAACTTTGTCTGTCTTAAAGATGCCACTGGACTCAAACTTTGTTATATTGCTTCAGACCAACATGGCTACCCACCTGAATATATCAAGAATGGTTTGTGATCACATTCCTCTGCTCTATAAGACTGTTTTCAAAAGGACTGTGGGAATATCATTAGGTGGCCCGTCAATCAGCTGGCGCCCTTTAAATCTTTTAGCAGGCAGGGAAAGGGGCTGTTGCCAGACACAGGTCTGCTGGCAAAAAGACCCTTTAAAGGGTCTTTTTGCCAGTGGTGTGGGGGCTGCAGTGCACTTGGGGCTCCTTTCTCAGTGGTGGTTTGCCACTTGGGATTCAGGCCCGTGTGCTGCCACCCTACTCACTGGGAAATGAGAGCCGTGTGTGCCACGGCCCCCAACCTGCTGGCAAAAAGACCGTTTAAAGGAGTTAAGGCCAATGACAGCCCCTCTCCCTCCCTGCTAAAAGATTTCAAAGATTTAAAGGGCCCTCCAGCTGGTCGGCCGGCCACATGCTCCCCGCCGATCAGCTGAACCCCTTTAAATCTTTTAGCAGGGAGGGAGAGGGGTGGCTGTGGGTGGCTTTGGCTTGGGAGCAGGGCTTGGGGCATCCCCATCTGCCCCCAGAATGACCCCCAATCTCCCCTGCCAGATTGACAAAGGGACCTGGCAACCCTACGAACCAACCACCATAGCTTTTCATGATCCACACAGTCAAAAGCTTTGCTGTAATCTATTACACAAGCTGATTTTCTTCTGAAATTCTATCATATGCTCCAGTAACCAACATAAATTTGCAGTATGATCTCTAGTTAGCGCCTCTTCCTTTTTTGAATCCCGCTTGAACATCAAGTATTTCTTGTTCCATATATGGTTTTTGCTGTGAGATTTTTGAGTATCAATTTATTCACTGAGAAATTAATGCAATGATCTGATAGTTGCTGCAGTCCTTGACATCTTCTTTTTTTCAGAACCGGAATGTAAATTGAGTGTTTCCAGTCTGTGAGTCATTTTTTGTTTTCCATATTTTTTGGCATATTATTGTTAAGATTTTGATGGACTATTTCTGTGGCTTGAAATAGCTCTACTGATATCCAGTCTACTTCTGGTGATTTGTTTCTCCCAACTGCTCTCAGTGCAGCTTTCACTTCACTTTCTTAAACCGTGGGTTCATCTTCCAAAGTTTCTTCTTTAAAGGAACTTGTCATCCTTTCATCTCTTCTATAGTTCTTCAATGTATTGTGTCAATCTTTTCTTTTCTTTTGTCTTCTTCAGTTGATGTATTTCCACATTGATCTTTCAACATGCCTAACTGCTTTAAATTTCCATTTAATTTCTTGTATTTATATTATAACTGTGTAAAAATTTGTTACATTTATACAATAAACATTTTCAACAATGTGTTACATGTCAGCAGTGTATACAGGAATTACCTCATGCTTACATTTTAAAAAATCCTACACAGTTCTTGGAGAAGATTTCAAGTTAATAAAGATTCATCTTGAGGATTTCTCTCATTCTAAAAAAGAAACTATTAGTTTTTTTAGTGTTACTAAAAATTTCACTTTTTCCCAAAAGAAATAACTGAAAAAAATCCTGGACTCTCCCAGTTCGTTTTTTTTATTTAAGAGCAGGAAGTACAGCAGAATAATTCTGTTAACATCAGAAATCTAAGGAAAAGTACAACCACAATCACTAACTCAAGTTTCATTTAAAAACACAGACAATTTGGGGGGGGGGGAGACTGAAGCGAGCTGTAAGACCTCTTCTTGATATCATATGAAAAAATTAGAGAGTTCTTCTGGGTATAATTCATCAGTTGATAGCTTAAATTATATATTTATGGAAAAGATACTTGTAATAATTAATACTCAGGCAACAAACTAGAGTGCAGTTTCAAACCATTTTAATGATTGCCAACGAGCACACAGTGAAAATTTTTAATATCAGTAAGTAATAGGAGGTTTATAAGACATGTATACTGGATGAAGTACTTTATACAGAAATCAACCCTTGGCACTTACCGTGAGGGGTCCTTCTACTCTGAGGAAAGGAGGACATCTTGGGTGATTCCCACCATCCTCAGGGAGAGGCAGGAGCATTTTTTTCTTCCTCTTCCTGTGTCACTTGGGAACACCCACTTCTTCAGTTCAGGTGACTCCCAGCAGCAGTACTGGATAGCCTAAGTTCCTAGCACTGAACAAAGGAAAAAACTGCAAACGTAGATAAGTTAGGTAGAAAAATTAGAAAAGAACCTGAACAGTCACGAACTCCCATGAGGAAACTATGTACAGGTAAAATGAAAGGATATCGGAAGGAAGAAGAGAAACAAGGAGAGAGAGAGAGATCAGACTCTGGGTGGGGCAAGATGTCCTCCTTTTCTCAGAGTAGAAGGACCCCTCATGGTAAGTGCCAAGGGTCATTCTCCCTCTGAGACGGAGGACATCTTGGGTACTTTCAAAGCAGTACCCTGCGCCCTGGGCGGGAGATCGCTCTCCTCTTGCACAATGTGTTGCAGTACTCTTCTTCTGAAGGAGGCAGCAGCTGAGTCATAGATGTTCGGTTTGTAGTGCCTGATTAAAGTTGATACAGAGGACCAGGTTGCGGCCCGGCAGACTTCTTCAATTGAAGCGTTCTTGGCCAACGCCACATTGGTGGACTCGCTTCTGACAGAATGGGCAGTAATCCCCGTGGGAACTTCCAGACTGAGGGATTTGTATGCCTCTACAATGCATGTTTGATGTTAGAACTAATGGCAGATTTGGACATCTTGTTCCCCATATTTGGTGGTGAGATGTTGATGAACATTGCTTCGGTTTTTCTGATACTAGCAGCGCATACCAAGTATGCTTTAAGGGACCTGCGAACATCTAGGGTGTGCCAGGTCTTTTCCCGTGGGTGCTTGGGATGAGGGCAGAACGATGGCAGGTATATTTCTTGAGACCTATGAAAACACATAGCGATCTTTGGAATGAAGGTTGGATCCGTGCGAAGGACTACTTTGTCTCTATGAAACACGCATAGTCCCAGATTTACAGAGAGAGCTCTGATCTCTGAAACGTGTCTAGCAGAAGTGACTGCCACTAAAACAGAGCTTTCATATGCAGCCATTACAGAGGCACTTCTTGGATGGGTTCGAAAGAAGCCTTGGTGAGGGTGGATAGAACCGTATGTAGTCTCCAAGTAGGGAACCTGTGTATTGGCGGAGGACTGCTCAATGTTGCACTTCTCAGAAATCTACACACGTGAGGATGTATGGACAATGAGCAACCATCAGTCCGAGGAAGAACTGAGTTGAGGGCTGCAACCTGTTTTCTAAGAGTTGTCGGCTTCAGACCAGACTTGAGGCCATTGTTCAGGAATTCCAGAATGGAGTGTATTGGAGGGTTTGTGGCATCAACAGACTTTATCCTGCACCACCTGTGAAATGCCTTCCAAGTGGTATTGTACATTCTAATAGTAGAATCCTTTCTGGAGGCGAGGATCATTTCAGTCACGCTTGGAGAATAGCCAAGTTCTAGGTAAAATGACCGTTCAAGCTCCATGTGGTTAGAAGTAAACGCTCTGGGTTCGGATACCATACCAGACCTTGGACTAGCATGTCTGGGGAAACTGGTAGATGAATTGGAGGTGCCTCGGACAGCTGTTGTAGAGTCAAAAACCAGGGATGCCAAGGCCACCATGGGGCCACCAGGAGAACTGTAGCCCTCTGTTGTTTTACCTTTTTCAAGACTTTTGGCAGTATGGGAATTGGAGGGAAGGCATACAGTAGACCTTTGGGCCACGAGGCAGTCAGGGCATCTGTGGCTTCAGCTGTGTCATGATGGAACCTTGAGAAGAATCTGGGCAGATTATGGTTCTGATGTGAGGCGAACAGGTCCACCATTGGTGTCTCAAAATGCTGTAGCATCCAGTTGAAGGTTTGCTTGCTCAGCATCCATTCTCCTGGGTGGATCATCTGCCTGCTGAGCCAATCCGCTTTGGTATTGTCCAGGCCTCTGATGTGCTTGGCTCTGATTGAGGCTAGATTCTTCTCTGCCCAGGAAAGCAGCATCAGCGCTTCCTTGTGGAGGGAAGACGATCTGGAACCACCCTGGTAGTTTATGTATTTATTGGCTGACATATTGTCTGTCCATACTAATATGTGGCGGTTCTTCACTTTGTTGTTGAAATGTAGGAGAGCCACATGGACAGCCCTCACCTCCAAGAAATTGATCGGCAAGAGAGCCTCCCTGCAAGACCAGCGCCCCTGAGTTGGATTCTCAGCCAAGGTCGCTCCCCAGCCTTGTAGACTGGCATCTGTAAACAGTTGCAGTTTATTGTCATGTGCATACTTTCCCCCCTGACGAAGGTTGGAGGCTTTTGTCCACCATCGTAGGGATTCCTTCACAGACATGGGTACTTGAAGAGGAACGTCCTACTTTTCCATGATTTGTAGCTGGTACGGTCAAAGGAAGAGTTATAAGGATCTTGTGTGCAGTCTTCCCCATTGCACCACATCTAAATTGGAGATTAGAAGGCCCATCACTTTGGCTAAGGTCAGTAGGGATGAGGAGGAACTCTCTATGAGGAATTTCACCGCCTGCTTGGTCTTCGAGATCTTGTCCTCTGGTAGGAAGAGAGTGGCTTTCCTGGTGTCTATCAGCATTCCCAAATGTTCCAGCATCTGAGATGGTTCCAGAGAGTTCTTGTCTTGGTTGATGTGGAAACCATGAGACTGCAGACAATGGATCATCTCCGGGATGTCCTGAAGTGCCTTCTCTTTGGAGGAGAACTGAATGAGCAGGTCATCTAGGGGTGGACGTGGATGCCTTTCCTCCTCAGATGTGCAACCGGGTTGACCAATACCCTGGTGAAGACCCTTGGGGCTGTTGCCAGCCCGAAGGGCAGAGCTCTGAACTGCATGTGAAGGTTCCCTATGCAGAATCTCAGAAACCTTCTGTGTTGTGGCAGAATTGGGGCATGTAGGTATGCCTCCGTGAGGCAAGGAGGCAAGGAATTCTCCCGGCTGCAACACCTGAGTGATGGACTTGAGGGTCTCCATATGGAAATGTCTCAGATAGATGAACTTGTTTATGAACTTCAAGTCTAGAATGGCTCTCCAGTCACCATTTTTCTTGGGCACTGTAAAAAATATGGAGTACACCCCCTGGCCCTTTTGATCTTCTGGCACTGGTTCCACCACTTGAATGTCCAAAAGGTGTTGTAGGGCGGCAAAGGTTATGGCCTTTTTTCTGGGATCCTTGTGTAGTGAGGAGATGATTAAGCGATCTGGAGAGGACTTCTGAATTCTAAGGAGTAGCCTCTGAAAACTATTTCTACAGACCAGGTGTCTGCTTGGGACTCCATCCAAGCCTCCAGGAAGTGTGTCAACCACTGGGATCCATTCCGAGTCATGCCTTGATGTTCTTAGTGTCACGATCTGGCTTCTCAGATCTGTTGGGGGCCTGTTTGCCAAAACGTGATCTGGTGGAGTTTCTCTTATAGGGTTGAGAAGAGGATCCCCAAGAGGTTCTTTTGTCCGGGTCTGTATGTCTGGGTCTGTATGTTGTACCGGAGGAACAAAAAGAATGGCTGGTGGAGCTTCTCCTGTTGAGGTGTCTGACATGTTTAGGCATCGCCTTCTTCTTATCCCTGGTCTTCACCAGGACTTATCTAGGTGATCTCCAAACAACTGCTCTCCTGGGAAGAAGTAAGCCATCACAAAGGACTTGGACTGCAAATCAGCTGGCCAGGCACACAACCAAATCCCTCTCCTGGCCACCACCACTGAAGACATGGCTCTGGAAGAAAAGGTAAGGGCATCCAAAGAGGCATCAGTAGCAAATGCTAACACTTTCATCCTTCTCGTCACTCCCTCCAGTAATCTTATACTGTTCTCTGGAAGGAGTTGAATGAGCTTTCTGTACCAAACTAGCATGGCCCTGGTGACAATAGAGGTTGTAGCTGAAGCCTTGATAGCCATTGCTGTGGCTTTATGCACCTTTTTAAGTGCAATGGCTATTTTCTTGTCCAGGTTGTCTTGCACTGATCCATAGCCGTCCTCCAAGAGAAGACCGAAGGATTGAAGCGCTGTCAGTGGTGCATCTACTAAAGGGACCTACAACATCTCATTTGCAAGGGATGGTAGGTCATACAACTTCTTAACAAACCCAGGGGCCTGTCATTAGACGTGGGCTTAGCCCATTCAGCTTTTAATTGTCTTTCAAAGAATTCAGGAAATGGAAAGACTTTTTCAGATGTAGAATATCTTGGAAAAAGTTCCTCTGTGCCCTTGGATTTATTTCTGGGGTTAATACCCAGGCTGATCACGTCCTCCTCAGATGGAGGGTCATGTAGATCTAGGGCTGAAAGGGATTTAGAGAGGAGGTATTGAAAATCCTCTGCTTTAAAGAGTCTAGCTGATGGTTGTGGGACACTGATGTCCTCTATTTCTTCATCAGAGAGAAACTTCCTCTCCTCCCTTGGAAGAGTATCTGGATCTGGTGACTGTTCCCTCTCTGAGTCAGACTGCCTGTCCCTTGGGACTTGCTTTCTGGCAGCCTTGGTGGGCCAGCTTCGCCCCGATGGCCTGACTCTGGGGCAGTCCAAGGGATCTGGAACTGGGGAGTTTGTGCAAGATGAGGTAAAACCTAAATTCCTCATGTGACAGAAACTGAAAAACTCCTCCCTCATGGCCTGTCTCATGGACTGATAAAAGTCCTGAGGATCAGAATTCCCAAGAAAAAGGGTTACATTACCCAGCTGGAACCTTCCACTCCCTTCTGCAGGCGCTCTGTTAAAGAATAGTGGAGATTAGCACCCGAGGCCATAGACACTGCTGGCATGCTTTGGGCATGCGTGGGAGGGTTCCCCGCCAAAACCACGTGCCAAGATGGCCACCACCAGCGGTAGACAAGCAGGGACTCAGTTCTTCAGCGATGTCTTCCTGACGACGTTGTTTCTATCCTTTCTTCTCCCCGCTCAATTCAGGGTTGCTGCCGGCAGCGGCGGCAAGCCTACAGGTCATGCCGGCTCCAGATGCATCCCTGGGCAGTTCCATGATTGCTGCATCACCCTCTGTCTCAGAGAGGAAGCCATTTCCCGCTCTTCCTGGCATCGTCCTGGAGAAGAAACAAGTGGAGTTCAACTGCTGTTTCCAAGCCTTCAGCCGAACTCCCTCTAGAGGTCAGAAATAGAATCAAAGGTAGAATTAAATAGAAGAGGAAGATTTTAAAATAGAAATAAGGAAAAAAAGGTAGAAATGGTAATAGTAGTTTAGAATAATAGTAAGTAAAGTTGGAGGCAAAGCCTACAACGACCTCTCCCTGTAGAGGCAGGAAAAGAACTGGAGAAGAAGTGGGTGTTCCCAAGCCACACAGGAAGAGGAAGAAAAAATTGTTCCTGCCTCTCCCTGATAGGTTGGTGGGAATCACCCAAGATGTCCTCTGCCTCAGAGGGAGAACAGATTGTTTCTTCTCATGTGTGCTTTATCATAGACTCATAGGTTCTTTCCGCACTAGACCTTAAATCCTGGTTCAACCCTGTCCCCAAACTTACATTCTACACTACAAGCAAGTTCACCCCTGTAATCATCTCAGAGTATTTTTTGTTTCCACATTACATTGAGGTCACCCTGGTTTTGTCCCACACTTGTCCCGGGATAAATGGATGCTGTTATAACCAGAGATAAATGCAAGGTATTGTGTCCTGAGCTGAACTCTGATAAAACCAGGGATGAGATCCAAGTGCAGAAAGGACCATATAAACACAGAGTTGGAAGGGGCCATCCAGGCCATCCAGTCCAACTCCCTGCTCAATGCAGGATAAGCCTAGAGTATCCCTGACAAGTGTTTGTCCAGCTGCTGCTTAAAGACTGCCAGTGAGTGTGAACTCACCACCTCCCTAGGCAGCTAATTCCACTGCTGCACAACTCTTACTGTTTTTCCTAATATCCAGCAGGTATCATATTTATCTTTGAATTCTACAACTGCATTGGATATATTCACACTTGCCTCTTCCAGCCACTTTTCCTCTAAAAGGCTTAGATTGTACATATACCCAAGAAATTACCACATTATCTATGGGAAAATGTAGAAAATCAAATTTCCAAGGGTGTGTGTTTTGGGGGGTGGAGGTGCTATTGTAGCATTAGCTTTGTTCTATGACAACTGCACATTTTCTAAACCACACACAGGTATCAAAAAAAATGCAGTTAAAACACTTAAAGGAACAAGGGGAACAGGCAAGAGGGAGGGGAACTGCTATTCAAAGGCATAGACTAGGGAACTACTGCTGATGGAAGGAAGCAAAGCTCAGGAAGCTCAGGATGTTGAATGCAAAGAAAAACCACCTGATCTACATAATGTCCTTTTATTTGAAAGGTATCCCAACTCATTTTCTCCCCTTTAAAAAAAGGCAATGGTGGCCTGTTGGAAACATCACCTATATACCTTCCTCTGCAACCTTCAAAGTAGAATTCCTTAAAAGCAGAATGGTATGTGAAAAGTAATACTTTAATTTTGTAACAGAAAAGACGTTGAAACTGACAAAGCTTTCCTCTCCAGTTTGTTAACCTTAAGAAAGGAGGGAAGGTGATAACTAAGGGAGTTACCAACTCCTCATCCATACCAGGTGCAGCCACAATACCACTCCACATTGGAAAGGGTAATGCTGCAGTTATATTAGAAACATAAGGGGGAGGGAGCAGCAAGTCAGCATTAAAAAAAACAAAAACGAAGAAAAACAGTGACATTCAAAGCCTTGGGAAGAAATGTATAGATATGATCAAGCAGTTGCCAGTTCAGCTTCCACTGGATTGTGTGTTGTGATCATGGGAGCTGAACATTTGATGGGCTGTTTAATCTGCATTCAAATAGCTTGAACAAATCCACTGCAGAAATACCACATCTGCACATGTGCAAATTCTGTGTTTTGGCACATATACACATAAACCCCAATGCCAAATATTTAAAGAAACAACTCAATACAAATGTAATGTTTAAAGAATTACATGTATTGGTATGCATTTTATGTTACTTGTTTGATGTCCATCTCTGTGTGTCCTCAGTTCTGAAAGCTTGTATATTAACTGTCTAGACCCAAAGCAGTTTGCATAAGCCTCGTAGAAGTTGTACTTTATTCGCCGATTATTTATTATTTATTACTTTAGATTTGTATCCCGCCTACCTGGGGCAAACTGGCTCAAGGCGGCATACACGATAAAATAGATAAAACAATAAATACATTAAAATTGTCAAAATTCATCAAACCAGTAATTTACATATATGTTAATAAATACAGATGGTGGTTGTTAGTATATATGGTCCGAAGCAAGAAGGCCATGCACCAACATGAGATATAGGGCCGTAACATGTTCAGTTTCTGATGGCTCCAGTGGCGGCTCCTAGTCAAAGGCCTGGTGGAAGAGCTCCATTTTACAGGCCCAGTGGAACTGTAAAAGGTCCCGCAGGGCCCTGATGTCCTCCAGGAGCTCATTCCACCAGTGTGGAGCCACCACTGAGAAGGCCCTGGCCCTCGTGATGGCCAATCTGGCGTCTTTCGGGCCAGGGAGAGTCAGGCGATTTTGCGTCCCTGACCTCAGTGCTCTCTGGGGCACATATGGGGAAAGGCAGTCCCTCAGGTAAGCAGGCCCCCGACCATACAGTGCTTTAAAGGTCAAAAACATCACCTTGAAACGAATCCGGTATGCTATTGGCAGCCTTCAGTGCAGGCTGGATGTTATCTCGTATAGAGAGACCCATCAGCAGCCTGGCTGCCACATTTTGCACTAGCTACAGCTTCCAGATTTGGGACAAGGGCAGCCCCATGTAGAGAGCATTGCAGTAGTCTAATCTCGAGGTGACCATAGCATGAATCACTGTTGCCAGGTCATTGCATTCGAGGAAGGGAACCAGCTGCCTAACCAGCCATAGATGGTAAAAGGCTGACCTGGCACTGGCTGCTACCTGGGTCTCCATTGTTAAGGTGGCATCCAGGAGCACTCCCAAGCTCCTGACTCTTGGCACTGGCACCAATGGCGCCCCATCAAAGGTCAGTAGTGGGATCCCTAACCCTGATCCGCTCCGACTCAGGCACAGGATCTCCGTCTTCGTTGGATTCAATTTCAATCAGCTCAGTCTAAGCCAGCCTGCCATGTCCTGAAGTGCCCGCTCCAGGTCATCTGGGGTAGAGTCGGACTGACCGTCCAACAACAGATAAAGCTGAGTGTCATCGGCATATTGATGGCACCCTAACTGATGCCTCTGAGTAACCTGGGCAAGGGGGCGCATATAGATGTTAAATAACATTGGAGATAACACCGGCCCTTGAGGAACACCGCATACCAGCGGGTGCCTCTGGGAAGTCTGTTCACCTAACGCCACCCTCTGTCCCCGACCTTGGAGAAAGGAGATGAGCCATTGCAAGGCAAGCCCCTTGGACCCCTATGTTGGTGAGGTGGTAGATCAGCAACTAATGGTCAACCGTGTCGAACGGAGCCGACAGGTCCAACAACAGCAGTACTGCAATCCACCTCGATCCAGATGCCTCTGGAGGTCATCCGTGAGGGCGACCAGTGCTGTCTCCGTCCCATGGCCTGGCCGGAAGCTGGACTGGAACGGGTCTAGCATGGAAGTGTCATCCATAAAGCTCTACAACTGAATCACCGCCGCTCTCTCAAGTAGTTTGCCCAAATAGCGCAAATTGGAGACCGGGTGATAGTTGGCCAATTCAGCCGGGTCCAAGGATGATCTTTTCAGAAGAGGGCGGACCATCACTTCCTTGAGTGCCCCTGGGAACAGTCCCTCAGTGAAGAACTTGTTGATAATATCCCTGAGGGCACCTCGCAGCCAGCTTTTATGAGCCACGAAGGGCACGGGTCAAGGCCGCATGTGGTTATCAGTTTAAAAAGAGCTTTTTACAATTCCTAAGCTGAAAAACTAATTAAGGAAAGCTTTCTACACTGACAATTACACGAAAACCTCCCTGCCTTAATTGGGGATGAAATTTCCTTATGATCACTGTCTCCTGGATGTTCTCTGGGGAAGACTTAGCCAACAAGATAAATGTCTCCAACTGTACAGCCACCAGTAGCAGACAATATACCCAATGACAGCTGCTTGCTACTGTACAGACATTAAAAAAGGCAGAAAACTCAGTCATATGTACACTTAAACTATCTCACTTAAATGACCCTACTGTGCAGCCACAATGCTGCCTCACTTGGTGATTGAGTTAGGTGGTGAACAGTAAGAATGGGACAAACTGATCTGGTGCTCAACTCATGTGCAGGGTGCTGCAGCTGAACAAGGCATGTCCACTTGGTTATTAAGTTTGCTACAAAGTTCTTAGCATGCCTAGAGACATTACCTGGATTCCAAGGAATCAATGGATGAATATACTGCCAAAAGTGCTAGTGTAGCCCTGACCTGGATACTCCAGGCTAGCCCGATCTCATCAGATCTTGAAAGCTAAGCAGGGTTGACTCTAGCAAGTACTTGGATGGGAGACCTTCTTGAAATACCAGAGGTGGGGGCAGGTTTTATTCAACCACCTCTCTGAATATCCTCCAGGCCCCCAGTAGGGGTCAGTCACCAGAGGTCACCATGACTTCCAAGTGTACACACAGTCACCAGAGGTTGCCATTTCCAGGTGCGCACACATGCGCACACACAAACAAAAGACCCCCCCCCCAAAAAAGGCTAGTGTAGATTGTCTCCATGTCCCATCTGAAACTCACAGGGCACCCACATGTAAGACTTGAAATAGCTCTTGCTTCAAAGAATTTGTAATGGCTCTGAATAAAATCCTTCAACCAGTTATAGCATTTAAGTAAATGGCTTGGGTTCAACCCTTCCATTTACAGTGTGCGTTTACGCAAGGGATTTTTGCCACCTGCTCCTTTCTACTGCAATTCCCTGCACTCCTCCAGCCCCCAGTTGCTCCCGAAGCTACCTCAGGAATGGCACAGTATGTGGCACAGGGGACCGCAGCAAGGAGGGGGACTCAACAAAAACTGCCCCTGCAACACACCCCTCTTGCCTATGCTTTGGCTGTGTTTGAGAACCTACCTCACAGGGTGTCTGTTGTGAGGAGGGGGAGGAGTTTGTAAACCATTCTGAGACTCCGAGTGAAGGGTGGAGTATAAATCCAATCTCCTCTTCTTCTGTTCACATAAGAGTGAGTGGGGGACTTCTGCTGATTCCCCCTGCTTGCTGAAGGCCCCTCCTACATTACATCCTACACTGCTCCCAAAGGTACCATCAGCCCACAGGAGCTACTTTCCAGGGGCACAGCAAAATCGTGCTGGAAGAGGGAAGGCTGAAACAACCCTCTCCACAAACATGCTCCCATTCAGGGAAGATTAGGCTCAACTTAATGGAACTTATGTAGTCTAAATGCAACAGCAATGCAGCCATTTTAAATTACATGTGTGCACGCACGACTTTCTCCCCAATACAAAGACAGATATTCCAGTGTCCAAGAAATGAATGCCCATCACCTTTTGCAATTTGCTAGAAATACCTAATAAAACCAAAGCAAGGTTATTATGGTTTATTTCAAAATGTAGCAAAACTAAGAACATAGATCCTGGCAATGCAGAAAGTCCAATAAAGCTTCATAAAAAGTGTAACTGCAGTGAAGTAGGTCCTCAATTAGAAACAGCAGACACAGGCTCCATTTATTATTTATGCAGCTTTGTGCCCATGTCAGCTCCTGATTAATTATTAATTTTAATCTCATTATGGCAGATTTTATTACAGGCTAATTTAATTAAATGGTGAATTGGCTCCCAGATGTCACCATTTGTGCCATTTTTTAATGTAAAGCTGATGATCACAGATTTGCCTGAGTCCATTTTGTCCTAAATGAAAAAGGTGGAAAACTGAACTTTTGCCAACATTTTACCAGTGGGATACGCAATGGGCTTCCCATTATTGAAATATCGAAATACACACTCAGATGTTGACTTTAACAATATTGGGGAGGTTTTATTCACATGACTAAGTAAAATAATAACTTTTACTAGGGTCAGTGTACATTCAATGCATATGGAAGCTTCCAAGTTGCACAGAATTTTCTCTTGAATTTGAACAATGTTCACAAAAAAGTTAAGGGAAAAAATAGAAGCTTCTGAGCAAGGACATGTCATAAGCCCTTGAATGCAGATTGTTTCAGATTGAAGATAGTGATGGATGGTTGCAGACTTAATTAGTTCGTACTTTGCCATGTGTTAAAGTTTCAGGTTACATAAAGACATTCTGGGATACAGAAGCAATGGAGGGACTGCTTTTGAAGGTATAAATATGAGCAATAAGCCACATTTCACTCTACAGTGCTTATCACAACTCACAGACCTCTTGCAAAGCAAATCAGTATCTAATGGTTTTAATGTAATTTTAAAAACCATGTCAACTTATATTTCATGTTCTTTAGAGATAACCAATAAAGGAACACTTTATAGAAAGCCCATCTTATTCCCACTGCTGTCCAGCATATTTAACATTAAAACGAAAGCTTCAATCAAAATCTACTATAAGCAGGGCTAAATCACAAAGTGCCTAAAGCGATGATTCCCAAACTTTTTGAATATAAGAACTCTTTTTGACATCAAAAAATGTATCGACCTCCACATGATAGTATCAACATTTGTTGCCTGAGAAAATACATAATGACAGAAAGCTACTATGAATTCAGTAATGCTTTTCTATGAATTTGTACTTTGTTAATCACAACAGCATCTACATATGTTTTAAAAATAGTAATACATATATACCTGCGAGACATGGTATTTATTTATTTGGTCTACAGAAGGAATGTTTGCTTATTTATTACATGAAATAATTTAATGAGATGGCATTGTCTCTGTTTTGCAGCCTTCAGAGACTAGAAGGCTGGTTTGTTAATTCAGCCCCCTTAAGCAGGAGGCCTCTGTTCCTATGGGTTCTTACAACCCTGGTGAGTACGCAAATGTCACTAGGAAGATGCAGACTTCAAAGTGTTACTGATACAAATTCAGCAGTTTATTGAAAGGCACTACTGCACACTACACCACAAAAGCAAATGGGATGGACAATACAGACCAATGACCTGAAAGCTTCATATGTTTGTATAGTTAGGAGTTATTGGTGTAGCTGCCTAGAATGAACTCTTTGCTCACACAGTTAGCGGTTAGTCTGTACTCGTGGATGCACAATGAGCTTTCAGCTCCTGATAGAACAATTGGCCGATGCCTATTTATTTTGATTTTAACCCTGCTTGTCAGTGGTAATCTGGCTCCCAGAGTAGCTAACAGGTATCAGAATTTAACACAAATAATTATTAAAGTGCAATACAAAACATTCCTTGTGGTGAGAACTTTCAATTGTGCTGGATACAGGCATGATCTAGGGATGCCTGGCTGTTCCCTCCATCCCAGTGGCCTTAGTGATAGCACTTTGGTTGAAAAAAGAGGGGCCTCATCTCCAGAACATGCTACCAGATCTCTGGACACATGGGCTGAGCAGCAGGTCTCTTCCACAGCTGATAAGGTAGTGATTGCTAATTTAGGTGGCAAAATAAATGCAAAGTCCAGTGGTAATTGAATGAGTAACAAAATTTATTCCAGCATGAGCTTTCTTGATTCAGAGCTTACTTCAGATGCACAAACCATCTGGGGGTGACCCCTCCTTTCCTGTATTTGTTGGGCTGGCTGAGAAGGAGATGCCACAGCACAATGAAGCTCCTGGCAGCTTTCTGATGCAGTCTGAGCCTTTCCCGACTGCCAGAGATGTGGGAGGGGCAGGAAAGCCAACTAACCATATCACAAAGGAGCCACTGGCCAAACAGCTGCTCCTTAAAGGGCCACAGCCCACACTTCCATTCCAAGTGTGAGCATGTCCAACTGTCAACAGAGATGAGAGGTGATTGGAGTCAATATGACCCACCCAAGCCCCTCAAGTTTTCCTTATGAGTACACTAGCACCCCTAACTGTATTAGTAGAATAAAAATCTTTGACATAGAGAGTACTCCATCTTTCTGTGTTATATCTCTGAGGATGCCAGTCACAGCTGCTGGCGAAACGTCAGGTACTACAATGCCAAGACCACGGCCATACAGCCCGGAAAATCTACAACAACTAAAGAATAAAAGTCTGTTATAATTTATACAAAGGCATATCCTATCCCATATATGAGACCTTCTGAGAAACAGTGTATAACAATATAGCATTAATTTTAAAAACAAGGAAGCTGCATTATAGTTACATATTTTGACTATTTCTACACTACACTACAAATTTACACAGCGTTTTGGCATTCATTTGCTAGACTCTAAAATACAGACATGGAGCTTTACATTCACAGTGGGATTCTGATATATAGTTAAACTATTCTAGTTTTACAGAATGACTGTTGTCAACACAAACCTTCAATAGAGCTGTAACCTTAGATTCCACCATTGTTACTGTCCCATGTAGGCAGCAAATATTGCTACAGACTGCATAGCAATCACTTACTGGTGATATAATTGGTTGCCAATTCAAGCTGTAGGTAACTTTATAGGATAATTACCAGTCTTACCAAAGTTGCTAACAGCTTGAAAGTTACCAGGAGACTTGTGAAGCTACTGTTATTAGCCATCTGATTAATGGCTTGACCCTATTTTAAAAGCAAGCAGAATTTCATTTGAAAAGATGAAACACCCTGTATCTAATAACAATTTTAACCCAAAATGCGCACATTCCATTACTGTGTACTGCATCTATATATTTATCTGCAGAACAAATGCTTACTGTATATAAGTATCACAATACTATTAGCTTTATTACAGAATTTGTAAATGTATATTCTTATTGTAAAATATCGACATTTTCTGCAGATGATAAATCCAATTTAGTTGATCTTTCATTAAATAATATGGAACTAATTCTTCCATGAAGTCATGAAATCATCTTCTATGAGTCTATGAATTTGCCCTGCACAAAAATTCTACCCTGTCTGTGAAAAAAGGCAAATGGGACACAATAAACAGCAGCCATCACCTGCCAAGGAAGAGGCTAGATTTTAAATATATATGTATATCTTGATCTTGCTAAAATAGCCAAAATGGCCCTCTTGAGCTGGTAAATTTATGCCATGTTGGTGCTTTCAAACAAGATGAACTCCATGTATAGCTTGAAGTAATCACCTCAACACATTACCTCAACAAAGATTTCAACTGTTTGTAATTTAAACAGATACAGCAGAATACAGAAAAAGGTTATGTTAATTTTTTTACCATTTTACTGCAGTTTCCAAAACAATCCATTTTGATTAAAATATCCACTGAAATTTATCTTGACAATTTCAGTAGTCCTCAACAAAATCATGATATTTGGGATGCTTACAGAAGTTTTCTAGGAATCAGGAAGAGGGTTAGCTGATAATCTTTCTCCATGATGTGATCATCTATATATATATAAAAGAAAGTCCCCTCACTGTAAAATCAATGCCAAGGCCAAACCCCTGGACGTAGAAACACCAAATTTGGAGAGATCGCTCCTACCATGATGTAGGTGCTCACTAAGAAGGGATTTTTAGAAATTCGACCCTTGGGGTCAAAAGGGGTAAAATGTGCTCCCTCCATTGATTCCTATGTGACTGCCAGGCTGTTGCCTCCTTGCATCCCCACTGCTCTCTGATTGGTCACCTGCAGAGCTCAGTGTTCTGAGGTAAAAAAAACAGTTACTGGAACTGTAGACAGCTAACGACAGTTGAGGAAATCAGGAATGGCCAACAACCACCTATGAGGTGCAGTAATGCTGCTGGCCCAACCTCTCTGATGGCTTCCAACACACTCCCCCACCTCCTACACCTAACAGGCGGTTGTCTGTCAGGTGCAGCAGTGGTTGCAGGGTGCTTAAAGCCACGAAGGAGCCTGCCCCAGCAGTAACACCTTAGTGATCCTGCCAGCCCTGCCTCCAAAGTGGCTTCTAATCCTCCTCCCCCCTCCCCATCCTGCCTGTCAGGTGTAGGAGAGGAGATGGGATGCTTACAGTTGCCGGGAAGGTTTGCTCAGCAGGACTGCCTTAGCTCTGCTGCTGGCCCAGCCTCCCCAATGCCTTTAAATACAATCCCCCCCAACACCAGACAGGCCAGTGTCTGTCAGGTGTAGGAACAGGGCCAGGGTATGAATGTTTATGGGAAGATAGTAAAGGACATTTCTAGGAGTCATTTCAATGCATGCCTCCCTCATGAACCTGAAGAAATGTCCACCACATTACCACTCCCTCATACCAACTCCCCCTCACACCTCTCACCTCTTACTGCCCCCAAGAAAGCTCCTGGCAAAGGAGGAGGCAACTTAGGAATGCAGCAAAGACATTTGCACATAGTACTCCTGCAGTGCACTGAGCTTCACAGGCCAAGTACCAGCAAGATCATCCTGAGGTGCTCAGAACAACACAGTCTCCATATGAGCAAAACAATCCAGGAACACAAGTAGAGAGGCCATCACTTTCATGGAAGGTAGCAGGAGTAGACTTAACAGACGACTGCTTCTTAAATGGACAGTTCTATGTGGCCTGCTCCAGAGTGAACTCATCAAGCAGCCTGGTCATCCTAGCACCTGAGGGCAGAACCACCAATGTGGTCTAGAGAGAGGTCCTTCAGTAGAGAGGAAAAAAAGTACGTATGTCTCACTTCATTTCTTACACTACAATCTTCTCTGTTAGAATTCCTACAACAAATGTCACATTTCAAATTTCACATCATCAGTATTATAACTGGATTTACAGAAAAATACTATAGTAAAGCACGGGTATCAGGCTAGTTTCCTAAATGTGTAGAGGTTTTCAAACCCAGTCTAAAGTAGAAATGAACACAACCAGTAGGCTATACTCTGAGAAGTTTTCCTACAGTGTAGACCAGAGGTAACCAAACTGTCACAGATATTGTACGGCTCCTGGCAGGGCAGCTGGGGAAGCAAAGGGGAGGCATGCCTTCCCGATCAGTTTTCCCTTCCCCAAACAGTGCTCCCCTCCCTGGCTAGGCTTGAGGTGGGGAGGGGGAGCAGAGAAAGAAAGCAATTTTAACTTTTAAATGCATCCTCCACACACCACACCCCTCCCCCACCAGCTGGCTTGGAGAAGGAATTTGTCACTTTTAATTCCTTCTCCAAGCCAAGCCAGATAGCGGGGGGGGGGGCTTGGAGGACGCATTTAAAGTTGCTTTCTTCCCACCTCTCCCTCCCGCATCTATCTGCTTTCTTTCCAACTTTCTTTCTCTTTTTCCTCTTTCTCCCTTCCTTCCTTTCTCTCTATCTTTCCCTTCCTTCCGCCTCCCTCCCTCCCTCCCCCCATTTATTTGCTTTCTTTGGTTTTGTCTCTCTCTCCACCTTTTTCTTTCTTTACACCTCTCTTTCTCTCTTTCTTAGACAAATAAATATCATTAGGAAACAAATATAATTGGACAAAAATATCAGTATTAATATCTGTTTTACCACCTTTTGTTTTTATTTTTGGCAGTCTCATTTACTGTTAATAAAAAGTAAATTTGCATATGTTTCAATAAAAACATGTAACATTTGTTCATTTCTTGCGGCTCTCAAACATCTGATGTTTATTCTATGTGGCTCTTACATTAAGCAAGTTTGGCTACCCCTGCTGTAGACTCAATGCTTTGTATTCCAGCAACATTTTAGAGAGAACTCCAAAATGGATAAATCCACTTTGGGCACAGAGAGATCTTCAAGTAAACCAAATGAAATGTAGCTCTATCCCATGCGTTGCCACAAACCCATCATCAGGAGGAGCTTCTGTCCGGACAACCCATCAAGGTACAGATGAGGAGTCTCCTCCCACACCTGAACACAGCTGTTCTGGAGGGGAGGCTTGCTGACCCCTGGGATCCCAAGAATAGAGAAAGTGATGAAACTGAGAGGAAGCTTAGCCATAAAGTGCAGTGCATGTCTCACAGCCTGGAAGATCCCACATTCTTAACTCCTCCCTCATCTGCTAAGAGGACTTCAGCATACATAACTCACAGTAACAATATTGTTTCTTCAAGAGCAACAGATGGGATAAAACAACTAAAGGGATGTTTCCTGAGCTAACTAGCCTTTGTCCTACCTGCTTGGAGACCTTTTAAAAGATCAAGCCCCTTAGTTAAAAGCCTGGATAAAAAAGAATTATTTTGGCCTGGCACCAAAAAGACAGTAGGGCAAGCACCCAGCAACCCACAAGGGGAAGGGAATTCCACAGAAAAGTTGCCACCACAGAACAAACCCGTTTCTGCACCCAGTGCACTAGGGTTGCCAGGTCTTACTTGGCTGCTTGGGGGGGGGGTACTAGTCCTTCTCTGGGGCATAGTTTTTTCTTGAGTGATAGAGCATCCCCCACCCCACCGCAACGTGCCCTGCATGATGAAGTCACGTCTGGGTGACATCATTGCACTGGACACATTGGTGGGGACAGGGTGCTTTGGTGGTGGGGTTCCCCCCACTGGCTGGATTGGGGCTGGTGGATCTGGGGACCCGAAAGTGGGCAAAGCCCCACCCTCATCGGGGTAATGGCAGCCCTACAGTGCACTTTCCACCACCATATATATAATGGTGGCAGCATGAAAGGGAAGCAGTATTTAGTTCCCTAACCCAATAGCTCAAGGAAATATCTGGGTGAGGAGTGGCTGAAAAGGGAACTGAGCTGCTCTGTCTGGTGGTGTCTCTGGGAAAGAGCATGGGGACTCAGTGTTTAAAAGGGTCAGGGCTCTCATAGAAATAAACAGGGACAGGATAGATGGCAAGCCTGTTACTGCCTAACCTACTTGCACCTCTGTGTCCAAGAGAGGTTCAGTTTGGGTGGCAGGGTTGGTGGTCACAAGGGGCTAATAGTGAGAGGGTTGGAGAGGTTATAAAAGAATTTCTAGCCTCTTTTCTCAGAATGTGGTACCTACCCTTCCTTCCTAATTGGTAGGGTGGGATAGTACTGGTCACTTCTTGGGACTAAGTACACATTTTTTTACCTCATGAATCTTATCAGCCTTGATTCAGGGTTTTTCTATCTACTTCACTCTGCAGAAGAGGATTTGCTATTGCCCTACTTGGCCCAGTGACACCAGGCAGAAACTTTAGTCACAACCGGCAGTTGCATTGTAGGAAAAGTAGTCATTTTGGAAGTGTTCATTTTTGTAACACGTGGAAATTGGCCAGATGTTCAGAAATTTATAGAGGAGGCCTGACATCTCTGTATTTCGCTTCATTTTCATCTACACTATAGTTGTTTGATTGATTATGCTGCATGTTGCAGAAGCCTTCCCCATATGGTGGGGAAGCTGGAGCCCTAGGCAACTACCTAGGCCTACGTAATGGATAAGCTGCCCCTGTGAGAACTACCCATGAATTCTGTGCTTTCTGTGTTTTTAATCATTTTTTTGCAAAACTTTTATTACAAATTCATATTTTATTCTCATATATTGCATATCACAATGCATCACACTTTCATATTTATATCTCATTAATATACAAAATATGGAGCTGCGGTGGCTCAAGTGGTTAAGACACTGAACTGCAGGCTGTGGAAGGTCAGTAGTTCAGCAGTTCAAGACCCGGGTGCCGCAAGACAGGGTGAGCTCCTGTCTCTAGTTCCAGCTCCTGCCAACCTAGCAGTTCGAAAGCAAGAAATTGCAAGTAGATAAATAGGTACCACTTCGGTGGGAAGGTAACAGCGTTCCGTGCGCCTTGGTGTGTAGTCATGCCGGCCACATGACCACAGAAACGTCTTTGGACAGCGCTGGCTCTTCGGCTTTGAAACGGAGATGAGCACCGCAACCCTAGAGTCGGATTCGACTGGCTTTCGAGCAAGGGAACCTTTACCTTTACCTAATATACAAAATAATCTTACAAAGCAGAAAAATATGACCAAATAAAATCTAAAATTCAATCACGTTCAACTAAAAGTGAGGTCTACTATCAAAACTGCTGCTTATAAATAAAACTTTCATTAGCAGTATATATATGCTAGAACCCCTACTTAGATATATTAGAATTTCTTCCTTAGCTTGCTTTTTGGATTTATATCTATTCCAGTACTTGATGAATGGAAGCCAAGTCTCAACAAGCCTTTCCTGAGAGTCTAATTTACCCTCACAAATCTTTCTACGTGCTGTAATTTTATCCATCAGGACCACGTGCCACATCTTATGAATCCATACATCCACTTTAGGTAAGTATTGATGCTTCCAAGCCTGTGCCAACAACTGTCTAGCTGAGCCCGCTGCCAAGAGTGATGGCAACAGACAATGCAGTAAGCAGCACCAGGCATCATACTAAACTGCTGCAGCCAGGTAGCAGGCAGCCGGGACCTTCCCCCAAGCCCAGGCAGCAGTGGCAAGCATCAGAGGAGGAACCACTGCTGCAGCTGGGTGGCAAGCAGCCAGGGCCTTTCACAAAGGCCGTACAGTCGTTGCTGCCATGCTAGGGGAATTTTAACTCAGCATAAGCTTTCACAGGCTTCTGAAGTGGGCTCTAGTCCAGGAAAGTTTGTGTTGGAATAAAACTTGTTAGTCACTAAGGTCCCACTAGAATACTTCCCCCTGTTGCCACTGCTACTGCTATGAGAAAGGAGGGGGGATTCCTGGGAAGGAGGGCTTCCTTGAAAAGGGCATGTGTGCACACCAATACTAGTGCATATAGTACTCTGAACTAGCAGAGACTGACCAGGAAAGAAATCTTAGGGTTGGCTCACTGAAAATGTCAACTCAATTTGGCAAAGGAAAATTCTATGCTAAGAAGTATTAGGAAAGGGAATGGAAACAAAATGGCCAGTACACACATGAAGCTGCCTTATACTGAATCAGACCACCAGTATTGTCAGACTAGCAGTAGCTTCCCAGGTTCTCAGACAGAGGTCTTTTAAAACAGCTACTACCTATTCAATTTTTAACTGGAGATGCTGGGGATTGCACCAGGGACTTTCTGCATGCAAAGCAGAGGCTCTTCCACTGAGCCACAGTGCCTCCCCTATCATAGCACCCTTCTATAGACATTTGGGCACAACCCACATTTGGAAAACTGAGTACATTTCTGGTCAATGAATCTCAAAAAGAATATTGCACTGCCAAAAAAGATGCACAAAAGACCAACTAAAACAATTGTGCGTTTGGAGCATCTTTCTTAAGGCTAAGGAGTTGCAGGCTTTTTAGTTTAGAAAACAATTCCTACGGGGAAGACTTGAGAAAGATTTAAAAAATAATTTGTGGGGCTGAAAAAATGGATAGAAAGATCCTTTCCCCCCCTCTCCTATAACATAAGAATGCAAGACAGCCAATAAAGTTTATGGAAAATAGCTTCAGGATGGACAAAAGGAAGTAGTTCTTTACTCCACTGCATCCACATTCGCTGCAACTGGATATAGTGATGGCCTCAAACATAGATGGCTTTAAAAGAGAGCTAGACAGAATTGAGAATGGCTCCATAAATGGGGGCTTCCTTGCACTCCTGCCGGCCTTGCAGGTCCACCACCGGGCCCCTCATGGGGCTCGGCAGTGGAGCTGCAAGGCCGGCGGTGGCGGCCGGGACCGTTGGGGGCGGGATGTGTGGCCTTATGACACATTTCCGGTGATGTCAGGGGGTGTGGCCTTATGACACACTTCCGGTGATGTCAGGGGGTGTGGCATATGCTAATGAGTTATGCTAATGAGTTCCCCTAGCTCTTTTTCTACGAAATGACCCCTGGACAAAAGGAAGTAGTTCTTTACTGCATCCACATTTGCTGCAACTGGATATAGTGATGGCCTCAAACATAGATGGCTTTAAAAGAGAGCTAGACAGAATTGAGAATGGCTCCATAAATGGTGGTGAAAAGGATCCTCTATATTCAGAGGCCGTAATGTGCTCAATACCAGCGCTGGAGGACACAAGAGGGGGAAGGGGGTTAGCCTCTTCCATGGCATCTGTTTGGCTACTGTTTAAAACAGGATGTTGAACTGAATGGAGCATTGGTCTGAACCAACATGACTGCTCTAATATTCTCTACACATAGGAAAGGCTGTATTATCAATCTACCAAGAAGAGGTCCATACAAGCTCCACAGAAATAATGCACTCGTGGTGTACAAGGATGTAAAATGCCCTGGATGATAAATAATCTCACCAGCAACACAATAAGCCAGTGCACAAGTGTGATGTAGCAGTCTGAGTGTTGGACTAGGATATGGGAGATGCAGATATGAATCCCCGTTCAGACATGGATGTTTTCTGAATGACCTTGTGCCAGTCACATTCTCTCAATATAACCTACCTCATAGAGTTGCTGTGAGGATAAAATGGAGGAAAGAAGAACAGTTTAACCTGCTCTGAGGCCCAAATTGGGAGAAAGGTGGGGTATAAATGAAGTATATAATAATAAACCATGACACAAATGGGAAAAAGGGTTAACCTTGTGTCTATCACATGAACCATGGCTATTTACACATGTATTTGAGTATGTATCGGAGCAAAATAGACTCCTGTATAATAATATATACACACATGATATACACACACATATCACCTTCCTACAATTTACATCCATGTAGGAAAATCTTCTTGGATAAAGAAGTCTTAAATCGAAATGGGCAATGGAAGAAGAAGCAGCCGCAGCAGCAGAAGAAGAAGCAGGAGGAGGAGGAGTTGGATTTATACCTCACCCTTCAGTCAGAGTCTCACAGTGGTTTATAATCCCCTTCCTCTCCCCACAACAGATACCCTGTAAGGTAGGTAGGGCTGAGAGAGCTCTGAGAGAACTGCTGCTGAGAGAACAGCTCTGCCTGGCCCAAGGTCATCCAGCTGGCAGTGGTCAGCTGGTCTTACTGTCAAGCCTACATGGAAATTACACAAAGCCACAATATGCAGCAACCAGTTCTATAGCACAGAACTCTGAAGACTAGCTTCCAAGCCACAATGCTAGCTTTACTTCAGATGATTTATATATTGGCTAATGGCTATATGAAAATGTCAGCTTCTGGTAGCAGAATTTTCTTATGCCAAAGGTTGCTCTAACAAACACAAAAAGAACTGATAATTCAGAATTTAGATTAGAGTTATGCTGAGATATTTGGGGGGGGGAGTTTATGACTACAGCCTTGTAGATACTTTTGTATAATTTTTAAGCTTGTTGATTTTTAGATGTGGGTTGTTTTTAAATTTTCACATTCAACAAATAAATTATTTCATCCTGTTTTTCTACCAAAGAAGGTACCAAATGCAGCTTTATTTTGTGCAGAGTTAACAAAGTCCAAGATCCGTTGTGAAAGCATTAGACCACGTCCCAATGATTGCTGTGAGACTGTTTGTAATACAGTTTAACCGTCCCTCTGGGAGACAGAAATGCAAAGTAGCTAATAATTAATTCATCATTGACTGTGCGATCTAACATCTGATTCTAAAAAATTCCTGGGAATGGTCACAACTATTTGAAAGCTTCCTTATACTTCTGTTTTGATTAACAAAGATATGCTTGTGAACATGTGATTCCATCCACTGTCATGGAACATCCTCCTCCAGTCCTCCCAACAAATGGCCTTAGGCACATGGATATACAGCAAGTTGATTATAGAAAATAATAAATTATAACAGGAAAATGCACAGTAATCTGCTCTCTGGAACATACACCCAAGATATGCTTAAGTTGCACTAGAGCAGTCCAATGTTCCCTCTAAGCTGAGTTAGTGTGAGCTAGCTCACAGTTTTTTAGCCTCTGGCTCACACATTTTTGTCTCAGCTCAGGAAGGATGGCTCCAGAGGAAACTAATTTATGCAGCAGCCAAATCACTGGCTCACAACTTTCATGCCAGGAGCTCACAAGGTAGGATTTTTGCTCACAAGACTCCACAGCATAGAGGGAACATAGGCAGTGACACAGTTAAACAACATAAAGAAAAGAAAGAAAACCTAGATGAACCTGACCTTCCTCCAAGGAGCCTTCCTGCAGCCTAAGAAGCCTTCCTCCAACAGAAGAGCCAATAAGGCTGGAAGAAGGCTGGAAGACTTATTTATTTTAGACATTTTTATGCCACCGTTCCACCTGATCAGGGTCCACAAGGTGGCAAACAAAAAATACTTGTGGCCATCAGAGTACTTCCTCAAGACCTGAGTAGCATCAGGAAACTTCAAACAGCTGGACTGGAAGACAGGTCAGCTGAGCTGTCGAGGGCAATGAGACACAGGAAGGGGGGCAGAACCTGTGTGGGTGAGCACGGTGGGAAGGTCAAGGAGGACACTATTCTGAGTGGATCCCAGGTTTAAAGGGCCAGCTCCAGATCTGAGGCCACAGCACATTTGTCACATAACAAAATGTTTAAGCCATTAAAATACAGTTAAAGTATAAAATAATTCAATAAAAACATAAACAACACTAACTTTTATTTGGGGTATGCTAGACAAAAAAATCTTCACCTACTGGCAGATTATCTTAGGCCCCTGCCACACGGCAGGGAAAACACTGGGCAAAGTGCGGCTATATTGCTCCAATTCTGTCAACTATACCTGGAAGCAGTGTTCCCTCTAAGCTGAGTTAGTGTGAGCTAGCTCACCCTTTTTTAGCTTCCAGCACACACGTTTTTGTCTCAGCTCAGGAAGGATGGCTCTAGAGGAAACTAATTTATGTAGTAGCCAAATCGCTTGCTCAGAACTTTAATGCCAGTAGCTCGCAAAGTAGAATTTTTGCTCACAAGACTCCACGGCTTAGAGGGAACATTGCCTGGAAGAGCTGAACAATGACTCTCTCCTCCTTGCAGACTCATCTCAGTAGATAACCTACCAAGTTGCCAAATTTTGCCTGTGGGCATGTGGGATATGCAAGCAGTTGATTGAGTCCCTGTTGGAGGAGGGTTTTCTTTTCTTGTTCCCCCTCTTAATCTCTCTTCATTGTTTTATGCTTGTCACATTGCTGTGTATTATTATTTGCTGATTCTTCAGAGCTGATATTGTATTGAAACAAAAGACACCAATAGAAGGAGACAGACAAATCTCCTTCGGGAGGGAGTTTCAAAGGTTTGGTGCTATGATCGAGAAGGCCCTTCCTTGGGTTGCCATCCATGGCAGGAGCAAATGCCTTCAAACTTTGCTCAGTGAGGTGGTAGAATCACTCCTCTTTTAACTAAAGCTGAATTTGGATTCTTTAAGTACCAAAAAATTAAACACCCACAACAATGAAGTTTTTTTACTTATCTACTAAATTAGCTGAGTTTTACCCTACAAATTAAATAAACAGAATTGGTAAAACAGAAGTGCTTGGTGGAATGAGCTTTATGTTCCCTAAACAAGCATGTTAATTTTAATTCCAAAACTAGAACTACCAGTGCAAATTCCTGTTGGAACAGGCTAGCTATTGTTATAGCAAACTGGAGGGCAAATCCTGCTAATAACCTTGCACAAATATTTATCATAGTATTTTGAGAATTCTTGATCAGATCAAACTCTTCAGAGACAAGAATTTATATACATAAGCGGAATATATGAATAAAATATACATTGATATAAGTGACTTTAAATAAGTAATGCAATTAGTTAAATTAAAAATATGCATTGATCTGTAGCACAGCCCATCTCAAAAGGAGCCAATACTTAATTTTATTCAATGTGACAACTAAGGAACAAAACAATTTTTACTGTGTATCTAGATATGACTTTATACCTTAAGTGCAAAGTCATTCCAGAAATTATTAGCTTGGCATTTTATATTTCGTAACCTTACAGGCCAGATAATACTTCTTAGCAGAACAAGCACCTAGAACATATATTGTCTTCATACTTCTCATCAACAAATATTTATTAAAAGTACTGTAAAAGCTCCTAATTTTATATTTTGTCACACCCATTTGTTCATGGGAACATAGGAAAACTGGTTTACAAACACACACACACACACAAATACACAATCCCATTTTTCCTCAGGTTGCCCAAATCAGCAAAAAAAAGTGCTTGAATCATTTTAGAAAGATATTCAGAGGCCCCGATCACACCGCAGGAAAAGCCGGGGCAGAAGTGCAGCTTTTTAGAGCCACAGCAAAAGAGAAGCGCGGCAGCGGGATCACACAGACCCCCGAGCTGCCGTGCATATGCTCCCCAGCATGATCAGATGCAAGGGGGAAGCCACAGAGCGAGGCGAGTCAGCTGTGCATGTGTGCGACTGCGCAGTTTGGCAGGGAACCTCGCATGCTGTGGGAGACGGGCACGTCGGCGATCACACAGCCGCCCGTGCTGCAGATTTTCTGATAGTGCTTTGCAGGTTTATTTTAACTCCGCATCTTCGGCCAGAAGAAACGGATCAAGGACGGGTGTGCGCCACTTCCCAGATGTTGCGGTGTGATCACGCCCACTTGATGCGCCCCTGATCCATCCCTCTTGCGGATCAAATCCTCCCATGTGACCGGGGCCAGAATCTGGTACTCTAGGGAGGGAGAGGAAATCTTTGGAGTAGAAAGCAGTCACACATTACCTCCCCTGATCCCATCCCACCCCTTGACACAAACAGCTAATTATAAATCTGAGGTGTGGCAGGACTTCCGGTTTGTGGATCAGCGATGGCGGTCATTCTCCCCGGACCTCGGGAGAGCGACTCGCACACCAGCGGTATGGAGGGGTGCTACCTCGTAGCACTCACACAGAGCCATGGTTCAGGTCATAGGGCTTTTGAGGGGCAGCCTCTTCGATGGCCAAATGCCGGAGAATTGAGGCTTCCCTCTGCCCTGACGGTCCTGCTGCTGTGTGGCCCTCGGGAACAAGCTGATTCGACTGGGACAAGCGCTGGAGATCGAGTGGAATATTGATTACTGTGAGTGAGGTCAGAGAAATGACCAACAATGAACGTGAGTTCAAAATAAGCAGAATATTTTAAAAGTGAACCACCACCCCTTCACGGGAAAAGCGGAGCACAAAGAGGGACGCCTCTTATGCGAACAGACAGATAAGCGTAACGAAGGGGGCAGGGGGGAAATAAACAGCAATTTTGTTATGAGAGACTTACTTGAGCGCTGACATCGAGGTGACGATTTCTCGAGTCCGCGAGAAGCAGTTTGGAATTGTAAACAATTGTATAAAATGGCGGCCTCGCAAAGAAAGTTTAAAGCGAAACCGGCAGGTAGTCAGAGCCCAAAACCGGAAGAGGAAGCAGACATCATGAAAATGTTAGCGGATATGCTCAAGCCGGTGATGGAGCAACTCGATGGTATTAACCAGCAACTAACTTCACTGAATCAAAACTTCGCATCCCAGCAGCTCCAACTGGCAGAAACGGCAAAGAAGGTGGAGCATACGACTGAGAGAATTAAAGAGATAGACACCACAAACAAGAAAATGAAGAAAATGAAGAAAAGAATGGGGGAAGTTGAAGCAAAACAAAACTTCCAAGAAAACCGTTTGTTACAGCTACAAATGGGAAAAGCTAACATGATTCTCAGATTCCAGGGAGTTCCTGAATCGGCGACAGAGGATCTGAGGAAGCTGCTCAGCGAGATCATTGCTCCAGCAATAGGCTCAACAGCGGATGAAGTAGTAAAAGAGATGGAGACTGCTTATAGGGCATACTCCAATTATATTAAAAAAAACAGCCTGCCTGGAGAAATTGTGGTCAGATTCTCAAAAAGACAGACCAGAGATGCTATTTTAAAAGCGACCTCAGCAACTCCACTGAAAATGGGGAATATAAACATTAAAACTTTAAAAGACATTCCATTTGAAATTTGCCAAAAGAGGAAAGGCTATAAGGACTTAATTTCTTTTCTTCAAACCAATGGAATTTCGTACAGGTGGGCGATCCCAGAGGGTGTCATCTTTAAAATCAACGACAAAAGAGAAAAGATTGACTCCATTTTTAAAGCCAAAGAATTTTTGAGACGCCAGTTGGGATTGGAGGAAGAATCCAAAGATGAAGAATCGAAATCAAGTAACTCTGCTACCTCTGGAATGGATGAAGACTCTGCTGTAGAAACGGGTGCAGGCGCAATGAAAGTTACATATGATTTCAGAGACAGAAAACCAAAGTAAAGGCAGAAGGACTCTGAAAATTGCCTTTTGAAGCAAATAACAAGAAGATGCTCAGAAAATTCTCTCACAACAACTAACATACTAACATTGAAGATAAACAAGAACTCTACAAGTATATTGTTGTACTAAAAGGTAAAGGTAAAGGTTCCCTTGCTCGAAAGCCAGTCGGGTCCGACTCTAGGGTTGCGGTGCTCATCTCCGTTTCAAACACTTTTATTAATAACACTTAGATTAACACGGATATAATCTCCTCCTCTTGGGTTTTTGGTGTAGTGTGGTTATCTATCCTTTATCCTTAGATGTAATCCCCTTCCCTTATATTTTCTTTGTAGCTTTGTAGTCATATAAAAAATAATAAAAAATATCCCTCCGGGGATTTTAAAAATAAATAAATAAATCTGAGGTGTGGCAGAAATCATTTGCCAGACAGAAATGGAAATAATAGTCTATTCCTCTGCTTAAATCAAGAATATGCTATTTTGTAAAAAGTTTTCAAATCATAATTTGAAGTAAAAGTCTGCACTACTTTCTTTCAAATGTACAGAAAGCAACATGGGGAGCCAAAACCACTTCTCTTCTGGATAAGCATAGCAATGAAGGGCTGCTTTAAATCTTAATGTCTTAATCACTCACAGAACAAAGTTTGGGTCCTGTGACACCTTTAAGACCAACAAAGTTTTATCCAAGGTATAAGCTTTTGTGTGCATGTACACATCTTCAAATACAACAAAATGAAAATTAGTCCATACATATAGGTAGAGGATGAGCTGTAAACTAGCATACAACATAATGAAGATGTTTAACAGATTCAAGGAGTAAACAGGAATAACAATCTTAGTTTATATGGCGACCAAATTTTTGGGTTTAATTCTGGAGAGAATAAATTTATCAGAATTGGAGAGTGACACATATTTATTTCCTTCACTATGTTTCCCCCTGTAATTTAACACAACTGAAAACATATCCACCCCATTCCACAAAGTTGGGGCCACAACAGAGAATGCATATGAACAGATAGTTGTTGATTCCACACATTTGCAAGGGAGTACCTGCAAAAGATCCTACTAAGATGGCAGTGAACACTAGTAAATGACAACATAGTCCAATGAGCTACCATCCTGGGATGTGCCATCTGAATTTTCAACTATCACTTTAAAAAAAGAGTATATGTATAGCCCTGAAAGAGAAGACATGCAAACAGTAAAACTACTCTTGTCTTTCAGATTTTGAACTGATGGAACGATGAAGTAGAATAAAAAAACCTGAGGGGACTTTAACTGTCAGCAACCAATGGTCAAACAGGAAAGTTGGGTTTTGGAGGGAGAAGGGATAGGAGGTATCCTGCACTAGGCAGGGAGTCCATGAGATATTGTAGTATATGATTTTAGACAGGAGAGTTTGGGTGCTATTCCTCAATAAAAACCGTGAATTGTAAAAGCTGTCTAGTTATTGTCTAAGTTTGACACGGTGAAAGAACCAGCATTATAACTATTAACTATAACACACCACCCAGCTTTGGGGTAACTGTGTCAGCTACCACACTAGGAAGACCTTTACAGATCATGCTTACAATCTTAAAAAACGTATGTGTTTTATGTATTTCCCATGTTATCCTCACCCTATATAGCCCATTGTATGCTCTGTGGGATCCAGAGAAAGGTGGTCTTGATTTGTAGATGATGTGTTCTCTGGTACAGGATTACAGAATCCTCTTTGTGTGTTAAAGTAGACACATTAATAAAGAAAGCCACTTAAGTCACACCCCTAAAGTTAACTGTAGACCTGGTATAGTAACATAACAGGAGGGTGCGGGTGGTGAGGTGGGTCACAACTCTCCAGCCCAACAATGTGGTTATTGGCAACATGGTATAAAATAACAAGAGAAACGACTGGATTAGGGCTTGTGACACCACAATTCTCTCTTCTTGCTACTACTCCCCCCCCCTCAATTTGTTTCTCATGCTGTTCCTGAGGGTCCCCTGTCCCCCAGGAACAGCAATTTGGGGAGATCAGTGGGCTGTAGTGGGGGGAGCAGTGACCTTTCTGTTCCACTGAAAGAAGTGCATTGAGTAAGCAGAAAAGTGCATTGAGTAAGCAGTATTTGAGAACAGTAGAACTCATAATTCATTAATTTGGTAAAGTAAAGGTAAAGGTTCCCTTGCTCGAAAGCCAGTCGAATCCGACTATAGTGTTGCGGTGCTCATCTCCGTTTCAAAGCTGAAGAGCCAGCGCTGTCCGAAGACGTTTCCGTGGTCATGTGGCCGGCATGACTAAACACCAAGGCGCACGGAACACTGTTACCTTCCCACCAAAGTGGTACCTATTTATCTACTTGCAATTTCTTGCTTTCAAACTGCTAGGTTGGCAGGAGCTGGAACTAGAGATGGGAGCTCACTCCATCATGCGGCACACTCGGGTCTCAAACTGCTGAACTACTGATCTTCCACAGCCTGCAGTTCAGCGTCTAATTTGGTAGGCAACAATTAATGTTACAATGGATTGAAAATACTTTGCTAGCCTCTAGGTAGCAAAAGCAATGTTGGAAATGTTTCAAAAAGTAACCCTTGATGAAACAGGCCAGGATACTCACACATGTTAAACAACATACTGATTTCTATCGATCTGGGATCTGGAAAACGTTTCCCAGAAGATTTTCTTTGATTTCAAACAACTGCATAACTTATTGTAATTGCTTTGTTACAGTACTTGCAATGCCATAAATAAAAACCCTGCCTCTGCAAAAACCAGGGCTGCGATCACAAACCACTTTCAATGCCCTTTTGAATTGGAGTTTGCCAGTTCACACATTAAAAATCCAGTTGGAAAGTGTATTGAAAGTGGATTATTTAGTGTGTGTGATCACAGCCCAGGACTCCCCTACCAGAAGAAGATCAATGCCTGGAGGGCAGACTTTCAGGTGTCATCACTGAGTGGGGGGAAAAAAGAGGGAGCAAAGGAGCAATAGGAATAAGTAAGAAGTATTATTTTACTCCCAGTCCTTCTCCTTGCTCATCAGCCCTTCACCACCCTTTTCCCAAGCCTCTGGGTCCTGTCCTCTGTAACCAGTGGACTACATCACGGCTAACTCTGTGTAAACACTAACACACGTGCAAAGAGGATTGCCATAGGGCTTAACTGGGCCCTATTTCCCTTGATCTGTGCTGCAGGACACACACAAAGGCAATGCAACTGAACTTACAGGTAAAGAAAGGTCTCTGCATCCTCTCATATTCCACAGGGCCCTTCCTACACTGTGTAAATTATTCAAGTTATATAAGATTCAGCAGAAGTCTTTCTCAGCCCTGACACTGGAGAGATGCCAGAAGATTCCAGGGATATGAACCTGGGAACCTCTGCACTGAAAACAAACACAGAGAAAGAGAACTGTACGGTGACATGAGAGGCAAGCACTGATTTCCCATCCATTGTAATGGTCAGTTGTGCAGACTTTGTATGTACTGAAGGGGGCAAAGGGAAACCCTCCACGCATGGGAGCTA
>NW_015165835.1:1387135-1395115 GCF_001447785.1 Gekko japonicus | reverse complement strand
CAATACTAGCAGCAACTCTCAAACAGCTTTCTTCACAACAGCCCTTCTTAATTCCATGTACAAATACAGACCATGATCAGATGAAACAAACATTTTAAAATCCTATTCTTATCAGTGGGAAAGTATATCCCATCAAAGTGAACTGAAATTGCTTGGACTGGATACTTGCTTGGACAAAATATTATAACATGTAACTCTTTCCTTACATTTCCAGCACTGAATTGTGTTTTTAAAAGTCCTATCAAATGAGAAAAGCAATGAAATGTCAACACTAGGTCGAAGAGCTGTGAATTAGCAACCCATCCGACTAAATGGGCCAAAATCTCATGTAAAGGAACTACCTGCACCTCATAGGTATGAACAAGGCACTCCTTGGTATATCTACTCAGAGTAATACTAGACATTTTCTGTCCCTATCTTTCATGTAGATATATGAATATGAAACTAAAGAGACATGAACATTTATAATAGATACAACTCACATAGTTATACCTTGAGAACTCTGCACACAAGGTGTGCCTCTGCTTTTCTTCGCAATGTACAGGATTTGGCCAAAAGGAAAGCAGAAGTAACTCCTGGTTTCTATAAAATGAAGACCTAATATTCAGGAAGAAGGTAGGGTAAGGGCAAAGCGCTGCAGTCTCCTGCAAAACTACATGTGGAATAAAAGACCCCTGACCATGGATACCCTTCTTGCCAAGGTGACTCACTGAACAAAGGGCACTCAATGGAGGCTTATATATTAGTTCAAAGTAGCATACTGGAAGGGCCTTAAGAACAAGATGGACTTCTAATTAGGGAAATCTGTATAGTATAAAACACTTGAACATTATAAAGCAATTCTACTTTTAAATTGTATAAATACAAGACACTGAACAATTATAAACGCTAACACAGAGATATAACGTTTCTGGATATTTTGAAGCCATGGCTGGGGGGGGGGGCAATCCTGGGGGGGGGAAGAAATGTTGTGGGAAACTGTAATAAATGGGTTTCTTATCAAATCTAAACTTGCTTTACTGCTTTAACTTAAAAAGCATAATTTAGCAAAACAAATTGTACTATACGGCAAAGTAATTAAATATTTTACAAGTCAAACTATGAATTTACCTATACTACAGAGAGAGAGAGATGCAGGCTGCTACACCTTAGCACACACCTCAGTTTTTACCATCTGGGAAGCATTAAAAAAAATAGAAAACAAAAAAGTGTATTAACTGGACATAAACAGTCTCTTACAGTTACAAAGGGACTAAGAGTACTAGTATATCAATTTAAACTTTGTAATGTTTATGTTTGAAAACATAAAACTCCTCAATCACGTATCATCATCATGCAAACTACAGAAATTAATTGAATCCAAAATTAGATATACCCTTGGAAATATGTTATATATGTCTATAGTATACAAAGAAAAATGTTATCTAATGTTGTCCATTGGTTTTAAAATGACTTTTCAAGGATTTTAAAATTCCAGAAATTGTCTATCTCTAGCAGTGACTACTTTGCTTCAAGTTATTGCACTCATTTATAAGTACATCTCTAGCAGTTTTAATGGTGAACTTATTTCTTTTCAGCTTAAAGTTTAACAGGTACCACCATTCCATTTAATGGAAGAAACGCACTGTTCAATGACAAAATTGGAGATCTGTTGTTCTAATGGTTTTATCCATGGAAACAATTCATCACTATCTCACATGCCATTCCTTTGTCATCAATGACACTGTGGAAGCTGGGCTGATTGTCCCAGACTTCCTGAATCAGCACTTTGTAGAACAGCCAGACACTAAAATGGGTTACCTGCCTCAGAATGGAGCTCTCCCAGAATTACAAATGATCTCTAGACTACAGAGATCAGTTCCTCTAGGACAAAGTGCAGCTCAGAGGGCCAACTCTGGCATCACATCCCCATTAAGCCCCTTCTCCAAACTTCACCTTCCACTGCCGCCCTCAAGTTTCCAGGAATCTCCCAAGCCAGAGTTGACAATCGTAACTGAAGGGCATGGCACCTGCTAATACCTTTCCTGGTGTTGCCCTGCAAGGAGCTTACAACACTCTTATGGACTTATGAGCCATAACTTATAGCTGGACTGTGCAATGAGTGTGCCATAGAAATGGACTGTATGGTGACCACAAGCTGATGCCAACTGCCTGGACTGTGAACACACGCCCAGATGAGGGAAGCCACCTTCTGAGATGATGTGCCAGACCAAGGGT
Source organism: Gekko japonicus (assembly GCF_001447785.1). Classification (NCBI taxonomy): domain Eukaryota; kingdom Metazoa; phylum Chordata; class Lepidosauria; order Squamata; family Gekkonidae; genus Gekko; species Gekko japonicus. Next base: position 1,392,898 of record NW_015165835.1, on the reverse strand, counting down.
GGCTCTACAGGTTACCTGCCATCTCACCTGCAACACAGCAGGGATGAGCCAAGCACCCCTGGCCACAGACAGCACACAGAAACTAGCACAAGCATGCTGTAGCGGGACACCATGCCACATGAGAAGACCTGAGAATCTATGCAGAGACTCCATGGACAGAAACTTCTGCTAGCATGCAGGCACACCTTCCCCCCCCCACACATTGCCAGATGCTGCACGTATGCTGCCCAGGATAACAAAAGATCTGCTTATATAAAGGGATTAGCCAACTGACTCATCAGTGATCATCGAGCCATCAGCATTAACGACCCTGGCTACTGCTGCTACTGTCTTCTAAAGATGCCACTGTTAGTAATAAAAGAATCAATATTTCCCAACCATTAGCCCCACCATCCTGCTGCAACTAGTTTGTTTTGCCAAGCCACTTCCTGGGGACTAGGGACATGACAGGAGAAGTGGCCAGGGTAGCCCACCCCCAAGTCCAGATAGTGTATAAAAAGAGCAGGACCAGCCATGCTCTCTCTCACTTCCTCTATACCTGACCCCATCCTATCTCGCAGGCTCTAGGTTTAAGTGCTGCCTAATCCTCTCCATGTGTTCTGCCAGTTCAGAATATGACCATTTTACCCTTATAGCCTCCCTCCCTCTTTTCACTGTAGGATCGCTTCGCCTCTTCAGGACAGGTATGTATCACCCACCAACGATTTGCCTGCTAATGCGAACATCGCTATCCCTTTCTATCGACATTTCCTAGGTCTTACTAGTTGTGTGTATGATTGTGTTTTCATTGTGTGCTTGTGAATATTCCTCAGTAAAGAATCCATTTCTTTAAGACTTGGCTTCTGCGATTATTTGTGGGTTACTGGAAAAGCCGGGACTCCTGTATACACAGGCTATTGCTCCCTTAGAAGTCAACTGCATATTAATAATTATAATTCCCCACAGTTATTAATCCATCAGAGCAATTTGGCTAACACTGGTACCTGACCAGTGTTTTTAGAAAGTGTACACAGTGCACTGGGAATTCTGCCTACATGGGCTTATGACTGGACACTGGAGATTTGATTAGCTGTGTTGCTTCAGCAGCAGTGGCCAGCACAATACAAGGATATTCACTGCCTGACTGATGGTAAGACATATGTATAGAAGAAAATACTTTTAAACAATACATTCATTTTAAAAGGCATCCTGCTTGTGGCTAGGGTTGCCAGGTCTTACCTTGCATCCAGTGGGGGGCTCCTGGATCCTTCCTGGGATCTTCTGCCATGCATGCTTTGTGTGCATGACACAATGACATCACCCAGAAGTGATGTCATTGTGTTGCTGATGTCAAGGTGCCACAATGACATCACTTCCAGGTGATGTGTTTGTGGGTAGGGTTTCTCCTGGTGGCCAGCTGGCCAGCAGCGGATCAGAGCCTCCAAAAGCAGAGGAACGGCCGCTGGGACCTGGCAACCTTACTTGTGGTGGAACATGCCTGCTCTGGCCTGCAGGCCCTATTTTGTCCAGCCCTCCCAGTTGTTTCTCAACCCCTGGAGGGATTTTACTTCCACTCTTGAGTAGCCTGCCGCCACCATCTGACTCCTTACAGGAATTACCCACTGGGAAGGTCAGGGCTTCCAGCTTCCTTTCCAAGTTCTGAGGCCTTGCCTCTGTGTCTCCCACTGAAGAGTGCCTGATCACCACAGGGACAGTTTACTGCTTTGTGCTCCCTTGGAAGAATAGCCACTTGCCAACTGCCTGCCTTTCCCCTGGTGCTTCTTTTAAAATAGCATGTCCGAGAGGGTGGAGGTCGATGTAGGACAGACAACCACTGACAGCATCTTAAGTTATAAAGTATTTATTAAAAAGAAAATGTTCACAATCATACTTTTAGCACTGCACCAGATTGAGCAAGGGATCCCAAAAGAAACAGGTAAAATGCAAATCCTCTGTCCCTCTCTCTATGTGTGCCCTATCAGCTATTAAAATATAGAACAGGCTCTTTAGTTTAGGAGTTCTAAATCTCTACAGAGCTTCAATTTTGAATCTTGTTCCAGCTCTTGAGGCAAGCACATGATCAATGGCTGTGTTCTCAGTGGAGAGAGATCTGTGTGCTCTCAGGGATGCAACACCCAAGAGCCCTCCTTCCTGCTGCAAGGAGTTTTTATCATATCTGTATCTCCACCCACTGACCAGGTCACGCCAGGTCAAAGAGGCTTTTCTTGGAGATCTCCAGAAATCTCCTTCCTTAAGACTCTCTAGCATACTATTCCTCCAAGGGGAGATCTTGACCCACCCATTATCTCTCCTGCTAGATCCATTTGCATGTGTATGGAGGTGGGCTGAGGTACATCTGGAAAGCAATTGCACTGGCTCTTCTCTAGGGTTCCCAGGCTCCCAGTCTGGTCAGGGGTTCCCTCACTTTTGCAGTCCCCTTTCCATCTGCAAATGCCCCCAAATGCAAAGTAATGACATCACCTGGAAGTTGAGGGTGACACTCTAGTTTTTGGGCAAACTCTATGGTAAAATTGGGTTCAAACCATAGAGTTTTGCCCAAAAACTAGAGCATCGCCCCCCCCAATGTTGGCCGTGTGATGTCGTCCCTTCCGGGTGATGTCATCACAGCACAGATCCCAGGACAGACCCTGGAGCCCCCCACCGGCAGCCAGGTAGGACCTGGCAACCCTATTCCTCTCCCTCCTGCCTGCTCTCTACCCAGAGAAAAAACTTTTAAAACACACAGTGGAAGTTTTGCTCATTGCAAACCTCCCAGGAAACAATGCATTTCTTCACACGGCTAAACACAGCTTCTTCCTGAAATGCTGAAGAGTTACTATTAGAGTTATGCATGATCTCACTCCATGATATTTTGTGGTTGGCTCCGTCTCTTGCGGCAATCATTTTGTGGTTGTACCCACCATCCTTTGTCAGAATTCCAAAGGTGCCCATAAGTTCAAAAAGATTGGAGACACTTGGTTTATTGGGTGACTTATGCTGTCTGTTTAAATTGCTTTTTATATTTTGTAATCCAATTTGAGTCCCAGCAAGAGAGGAAGACCATAAACAAAGTAACTGAATAAATTCCCTTATTCTGTTCTGTACCAGGTATGCTTATTTCATTATAAAAATAAATATAAAAAGAACAAAGTCTCTCAGGGAAAAAAAATCTTTCAAAAGCCATTATATGTGTTTTATGAAAACTAGTAACTTCAGTGTTTCACCTTTCAAATTCTTTCAGCAAACAGCCACAAAATAATATTGCTTATGAAGAAAGTTTAAGATTAAAATGCCTAGACTGTACAGTCTCCAGTTAAATCTTTCCATCCTAGAGTGCCAAATATTGCTACATTTACAGAAAGGGGAAAAAAAAAAAAAAAAGACAGCCAGCCAAAACTTACAAACTTTCCTCATTTGAACAATAACTTTTATTGCCCTGAAAGAAAAATAAGCTGCACTGTGTTTTCCTCCTTTTTGTACTAATGGAATGTCCAAAGTTAAAAAGAAATGCAGGCAATATTCTCAGACTTACAAAAAGAAACATTTGAAATAAAGACTTTTGGTAAATTACAGGTTTTTTATTTCTAAAACAGAGAAGGTTTCAATTAGCAGGTGTACAAATCACGTAAGAATTAAAGCTGTCTTATTATTCATCCAACCCTTGGACACACTACTCACAGGGAGTTCCAAAAAATACCCCTACAGGATCCATGTGGTTCACAGTAGCCACTGTATTAAAGTAGATTCTGAACTATCAGACTGTAACATTTTAGATTAGATGCTGATTTCATGTATAACACTAATTTCAAAGAAATGTGAGAGAAGGCAGAAATAACATAATTTCAAGATCTTAATATAAAATTTTCAACAATACTTGTACTTTGGAGGAATTTATAGCTACCGCCACATACCCCAACAAGACAAGATTCTAAAGTGGAAATGAGGTGGAGGGGTTCTGATTCACCCAAATACCTGCATTCAAACATCATAAAATGAACTGGAGCTTGATTTGAAATTTTTCAAACTCAGGTAACTCCAGTTATATCCTGCACACAATGGGAGGTAGAAGGGAAGGAGTGAGAGGAGTGCATGAACACAACAACACACTGTGTTCATGCCAGTCAGAGACAAACTTCTGTCTGTCCATATTATTTAAATACACAAAAAAAAACACCCACTAGTACAAGATTGGAATGGCTGTTGCTAAGTGGCAGAGCATATGTTTTGCATACATAGTTATTTAAAATATTTGTTAGCTGCCTTTCTCTCTTGCAAAACTCAAGGCAGCTTATGATATAAATAAAACATTATGAAAAATACAATTAAAACAATTTAAAAAGCTCATAAGAGTCACTTTAAAAACTGCCAATATTAACAGCTAAATCAATCAAAATGAAGTCCTAAATAAAACTGTCTTCAACTGCCTTCTGAAGATCAACAATGATGGAACAAGGCGTACCTCCCCAGGAAGGTTGTTCCATAATTGTGGGGCTGCTCAGAGAAGGACACCCACAAAACAAACATCTTTAACTGGCGGGACAGTCAGGAGAGCATCTTCATGCAAACTTAATTCCGTGGCAGGAATATGTGGTGAAAGACGGTCCTTCAGATGCTCTGGTGTGAAACCATGAAGGTCTTTAAAGGACAAAAATTAGGCTCAGGAGCAGATCGGTAGCCAGTGTAATTGATGTAGTAATGGGGACATATGCTTCCAACCAGCAGTTTAGCCACAGAATTCTGTACTTGCTGCAGCTTTCCAAACTCCATTCAAGGGAAGCCCCAAGGGATGTAACTAAGGCATACATCACTGTGGCTAGATCTGACTGACCCAGAAATGGATGGAGTTGACACACCAACTGGAGTGTATGCACTCTGAGCCACAGCAATTACCTGGTTTTCTAAGGTGACTGCTGTATCAAGCAACACTCCCAAACTGCAAACCTGGCTTTTCAACCTGGGGAGCGGTGGCACAGTGGGTATATCCCACTGTCTTAACATCCGAACTGTTTCAGTTCGAGCCCCGCGCTGGTGTGAGCAGCAAGCCTGTTGTCCCCAGCTCATCGTCCACCCAGCGATTCGAAAGCCTCGACAAGTAGATAAAATGGGAACCACTCCTTAGAGAGGGTGGGCACACCAACTCCCCTGTGGGAAGGTGTTAGCTGTCGGTTGGGACGTCCTGCTCCAAGATCGGAAGGCGGTAGAACTACTCGGCTACAAGAAAAATCCCTGCAGTGGGATGCTCCGGCCAGGCGGTGGCAGTGTGGCGATACGACATACGGGTCCTGAAGCCCCAACGTCATCAAGCCGCTCGATGCAGCCATTCGGGACATGACTGATCCAAGCCAGAGACGTTTCCACCGTGCAGTTACAGCGTGTGCAGTTAAAATGAATTATATGTTGTCTTTCCTATCCCCTATGAAACATTGTTAGTCCCGTCTAAAAGTGTAACTGTAAATCACTTTGAGCCCACTCGTGGGGAAAGCGATTAATAAATCGAAAGAAGTGTTGTTGTTGTTGTTGTTGTTGTTGTTGTTGTTGTTGTTGTTGTTGTTATTATTATTAAAAGGGAGTATAACCTCAGCCAAGGCAGGAGAAATCTGAATTCCCTGGTCCACCTTTCTACTAACCCAGAGAAGCCCTGCCTTGTCAAGAATAAATTTCAGGTTGTTCACCCACATCTTGCATTAACTCCAAGCACCATGTCAGAACATCAACAGCTTCCTCAGAATTAGGTGGAAAAGAAAGACGGGGGGGGGGGGAAAATACAATATATACTGAACTCCC
>NW_015165835.1:1377484-1387010 GCF_001447785.1 Gekko japonicus | reverse complement strand
CAGAATTTGGTGGAAAAGAAAGACGGGGGGGGGGTATCATCCGCATATTGATGACATCGCAGCCTGTACCTCCTGGTGACCTCTCCCAGTGGCTTCATACAAATATTAAGTAGCACAGGGAACAAGAGGGAACCATGCACACCCAACAGGTAAATGGCCATGGTCAGAGCAGGAATCCCCCAACACTATCTTCTGAGACCAACCCCCCCAGACAGGACGAACCACCACAGTATGGTGCCCCTTAGGCCCTGTGCTGAGAGGCAGCTCAGTAGGATATTATGGTCAATAGTATCAAAGGCCACTGAGAGATCCAGAAGAACTAGCAAGGTCATATTCCCCCTGTCTAGTTCTCAACAGAGCTCAACAACTAAGGCGACTAAAGCAATCTCTGTTCCAAATCCTGGCCCAAAGCCAGATTGAAATGGGTCCAGAAAATGGGTCTTCGTTAAAACGCACTGTATCTAACAAGGAGATCAAGAGAAAAGTGTGTGTTTCAGTCTTCAAGAACCAATTGCCCCTTAATGCAAATAACATGGTGCTTGTGGGGGACGCAGATAAGGATTACTGGTGAGGCTAAATTAAACAGACCTACTGACCTAACTTGCCCAGGCAAGACTGATCTTGTCAGATCTCAGAAATTAAGGACTTGAATGAGAGACCACCAAGGAAGTCCAGGGTTGCTATGCAGAGACAAGCAACGGGAAACCATCTCTGAATGTCTCTTGCTTTGAAAACCCTATGTGGTTGCCATAAATCAACTGAGGTTTGACCATACTTTACACACATACACAATGCAAACACAGAGTTATGGAAATCAAATAACATGTATGTATCTTTTAGTGTCCTGCTCTCAACATATCACCAAATTTAGCCAAGCTTAACAATTTTACAACACCTGGACCCAAGTTTAAAGTTAAAATGAAGTGAACTATGTGATCTTAATACAAAAACCTGTAGGATAAAGTTACATCAGTTTCTAAGAAGGCCTCTTCTGAAATCTTAATACTAGCAATTTAGCCACTGGATTTTTTTGTTTTACAAAATCAGATTTACATTTAGAAGTAAATCAAAACAAACTAATCTTTATCACAAACACATTTGTTTACTTTATCATAATCTTTATCACAAACACATTTGTTTACTTGGTACTTTGGAAAAGCATACAAACATTACTTTGCATTTATGTGTAAACATCTTGCAGGAAAACATAACACAGCATAATCTGTTCAGGTGTCCATTCATACTAGAAAGCACTGCCTCTCTTGCATTTTCAAGAAAGCTGTAAAATTTAAGAACTAGGAATGTCCATGAACAGAACTCACAGCATTTATTTTTCTGTCAAAAATAAGGTGTCTGGGGATTAGGTTTGTGGGGGCACAGTTTGGCAGGAGATACTTTTTTTAAAAAAATGCAGTCTCAGGTACCTACCAAAGATCTTGCAAGAAGTGACAAAGGGTAGCTCTAAGAATCTCCAAAAACTCTATGGTACCACAGAGTTGCCAGTGATTTCTAGAGCTACCCTTTGTAACTTCTGGTAAGAACTCTTGGTAATATGGTTGCCAGCCTCCAGGTGGGGCCTGGGGATTTCCCACTTTTACAACTGATCTCCCAACTGATCTCCAGCTGACAGAGATCAGCTCCCCTGGAAAAAATAGATGCTTTGAAGAATGGAATCTATGGCATCATATCATGGTGAGGCCCCTCCCCTCCTCAAACCCCTCCCTCTCCCGGATCTACCCCCAAAGTCTCCAAGTATTTTCCAACCCAAACCTGTCAACCCTACTTGGTAATTACACAAGGATGCATTTTTGAAAAGCCCCTCCCCCAATCAGACGCTTGGCAACCCTATTGAGGACCCTGATTCCAAATGGGACTATGGTAAAAGGGAAGGCAAGTTTAAGAAAGCCAGTTTGATGTAGTGGTTAGGAGCGTGGACTCTAATCTGGGGGAACCAGGTTTGATTCCCTGCTCCCCCACATGCAGCTGCTGGTATGACCTTGGGTCAGTCACAAGTTCTCTCGGAGCTGTTCTCTCACAAGCAGTTTGTGTCAGAGCTCTCTAAGCCCCACCTACCTCACAGGGTGTCCGTTGTGAGGAGGGGAAGGGAAAGGAGTTTGTAAGCCGCTCTGAGACTCCTTTGGATAGTGAAGAATGGGGTATAAATCCAATCTCTCCTTTTCTTCTAAGCTCCCTTCCCCCCGCCCTATTTTTCCAACCAAAGAAGAAATCCAGTTCTTCTCACCGTACTGGAACAGTCCACCATGAAATTTCTAAAATAAGAACAGCTTCTGTTCAAATGTGGCTGCAATCTATTTTATTATTTATAACATGTCACCCTAAAATCAATGGGTTGGATCCAGTGCACCAGCAATGGAATGTACTCACAGAAACAGATCTTTCTCACCTTTCCTGAGCAGCCATGAAAAGGTAATACCACTGTGTTAGAGGCTCACATGGCTAAAAAGCCATGCAACATGGTATCACCCACTTTGCTTCTGATGTCAGTAGAAACACTGGTGGTAGAACAAGCCAGAAGGGCATTTATGTGCCCAGGCCCCCTCCTTACTTGAAGTCATTTGTTTTGGGGTAGGGCCATGGCTCAGTGGTAGAGCATCTGTATGGCAAGCACGAGGTCCTAGGTTCAGTCCCCGGCATCTCCATTTGATAAGGACCAAGCAGTAGGTGATATGAAAGATTTAGACCCTGGAGAGCCACTGCCTGTCTTGAGCAGGCAATACTGTCCTTGATAGACCAAGGGTCTGATTCAGTATAAGGCAGCTTCATATGTGTTGCATTTCTTGTTGTCCATGCAGACCACACAACCTCAAATGCTGGCACTCATAACAGGCTGCTATGAAAGGCAAGAAAAATCAGCTTCCACCAGTGGCTTATGCTAGCCATACTTTTTACCCAGGTGTGAGAACTGTATGTAAGCAAGATTTCTAATTAACACACACTAACAATAAAAATTGTAGCTAGGCGGCAGTACTCAATAATTTAAGTACTTTAATTCTTTGCCTTAAACGTAATCCCAGATATCTCCAAATCACAAGTATTAGGGGGAAATCACATTCTCCAGCCCTATTTCAAGTGACACATTTTGTAACAAAATCAGAAGTGAAATAGAACTCCAGTTTACCTAGTATACTCCCTACCTGTTGCATAAAGCCAAGATTATAATGCCCCTATGGTGCAGCCTCATTTGAAATACTGCATGCAGTTTTGGTCCCCATATCTCAAAAAGAAAACTACAGAACCAGAAAAAGATGGTTAAAGGGTTGGGACAGGAAAGGGAAGAAAAGGAAGCCTAGAGAACAGGCTAAAAAGTCTGAGAGTTTACAGTTTAGAAAAAAAAGACAACTATGACAAGGACATGATAGATATTCATGAAATTGCGCATAGCATAGAGAAAGTGGAAAGAGAACTTTTTCATCCTCTCCCAAAGCTCAGGGACTCCTAACAAATTAGATGAGCAATAGATTCAGGACAGACTAAAGGAAATAATTCTTTACTCAATGAGAATTCAGTGTCCCATAATGATGGTCACCAGCACAGATTACTTAAAATGGATTAGACAGTTTCTTGGAAGATAAATCCATCAGCAGCTACTGACCATGGTGACCAAAGCAAAACTCCATGTTCAGAGGCAGCACCTCTCTGAATATCAATGGCTAGGAATTGGGATGAACCGAATGCATCCCCGAAAATGGCCCATTCGGACCCCTTTTGGGCTGATCTGAATTGGCTTGCCGCCGAATTTCAGCGGCAATTTGGTCATATTATATCCTATGGGCCACTGAAGTCAATGGAGAAAACATAGGGTATGTTCTGGGGGCTGGAGGGGAGGGGGTTTGAGGGAGAGGCTCCAAACTTGCAGGGTAGCTGCTGGAGCCTCTCCCCAAGATACCAACCAAGTCTGAAGAATAGTAAACCAGGGGGTCCAATTCTATGGACCCCCAAACAGGTTGCCCCTATTCCCTCCATTGTTCTCTATGGCGGGAAAAAAGTAACTTGTTTTCCCACCATAGAGAACAATGGACGGGATAGGGGCAACCTGTTTGAGGGCCCGTAGAATTGTACCCCCTGGTCCAATGCTCTTGAAACTTGGTTGGTATCTTGGGGAAAGGCTCCAGAAGCTACCCTGCAAGTTTGTAGTCTCTCCCTCCAGCCCCCTCCCCTCCAGCCCCCAGAATATACCCTATGTTTTCACCATTGACTTCACCACTGGTACTGACGAAACTGACATGCGGGAGTCTTACTGTCAGCCAAAATTGATTCTACCTGATTCGGCCGAATCCAAATGGGCTGAATTATTTATTTATTTATTTGCACACCCCTAGCTAGGAGACAACAACAGGCCATTGCTTCTATGCCCTGCTTGTTTGACATCCAGGACAACAGGTTGGCCACTATGTGAAGGAGGATTCTGGACAGAGGAACCATTGGTCTGATCCAGGAACGCTGCTTCTATGCTAATTAATTATCCAGTTTCACTACCTCTTATCATGGCTTACATGTTGCTCTGAACTGGTCTGGCTTCTCTAAACACCCAATGGAATGGCATTAACTGGCCCAAAAGAAACATGGCTGAAAATACTGCTGAGGGAACAATCCTGAACAGATCTACTTAGAATCCTATTGAGGTCTATTCAGTGGGGTTTATTCTAGGAAAATATCTTTAGGACTGCACCGTTAGGCTCTTCCACAGGTAATTGGGAAATCACCTCTTTAATGATACAGTAGTCCTTGAGGCAATCTCGTTTCCATATTGACATAAGCAGCATTGCATGCCTTTCTCACACGCCTTTTGACCCAAGTAGTACATATACCTCAGTAAAATTATTGACCCCAGTTTGTGTTTGCTGGCTTTCCTTGCAAGTGCATAAAAACAAGTTTTTTGTGAACACTCATACAGAATTTTAAAAACTAGTTTAAATCACGTTATCCCCAACCACTACCCCCCCCAGGCTTGCCAACCCCCAGGTCCGGGTGAGAGTCCCGCAATTTTGCAAGCTCCTGCACGTTGCCAGCCAGCTGGCCAGCAGGGGAAAGCCCCGCCCCAACAGCCATGATGTGCCTTTAAATCTCAGCAGAACATTTTAGAAGAAGCTTGAAAACTGTTTGGGAATGTGTGTGTGCCTTTAAATCTCAGCAAGATGAAAGCTGGATGGGGGGGCGAGCAGGTTCAAGCCACGTGGCTATTCATGGTGAGTGTGTGAAGTGTGTGACAGAGGAAAAGAGCACAGTCCCTCTGTTTGTTTTGCATTTGTTTCAGAAGTCATGTGTACAGTTAAATGGATAGTAAAGAGTTAACTAGAACCTGATTATGGGATGGAGGAAAACTCCACCCCCTAGACTGCTTCTTACTTACTTTCATTTTTCTGTGTTAGTCTGAAGAAGTTGGTTGAAATAAAGCAGATTGTTACATTCAGCAACTCCCATGAGTAAAACGATTTATACCATTGCCCCAGGGAGATCACAAAAGTGTGGGCTTGCAAACTGTTTGTGTTTGGGAAGGATTCCTTGGTCTTTTGGCTGCTCTATGAGTGTGTGTGTGTTTGTGTATGTTCCTTACTAAAGTCATTGCTTCGAAATGCAACCAAAGCCTGACAAGGGACTAGGGTTGCCAGCCTCCAGGCAGGGCCTGGAGACCTCCTGCTTTTACAACTCGTCTCCAGCTGACAGAGATCAGCTCCCCTGGAGAAAGTGGCTGCTTTGAAGGGTGGACTGTATGGCATTGTACTCTTCTGAGGCCCCTCCCCTCCCCAACCCCCCCCACTCCTGGATCCACCCCAAAGTCTCCAGGTATTTTCCAACCCAGAGCTGGGAACCCTACAAGGGACTTGTGGGGGTATGACAAATTATACTTTCACTTAGTGGAAATGCAGCTGCTAGGGAACCCTTTGAAGGCAAAAAGTGATTAACACATGGAATTCACTGGCACAGGAAGTGGTGGTGGCTACAAGCATGGACAGCTTCAAAAGGGAATTAGATAAGCATATGGAGCAGAGGTCCATCAGTGGCTATTAGCCACTAGGTATAGATAGGGGCTCTGGGGCAAGTGATGCTCTGTCTTCTTGGTGCTTGGGGGGGGGGTCAACAGTGGGAGGGCTTCTAATGTCCTGGCCCCATTGGTGGACCTCCTGATGGCACTGGTATTTCTGGCCACTGTGTGACACAGAGTGTTGGACTGGATGGGCCTTTGGCCTGATCCAACCTTGGCGTTTTTTATGTTCTTATGTTCTTATGTTCAGCTTTCCCTAGGACTCTTGCACTTGCTACATTGCTACATTGATACTGTGCCCCCCCCCAATAAGTTTAGAGGAAGGAAGGTTTAGAGAAATGGGAAGGATCACTAGGAGTGCTCACTGGCTGGCTCTAAAGAAAACAGGTTCAAATCTAAATGCTCTAGGTTTGCTTCATATGAAGACTTGCATTTCAAACTGTGGAACTTCAAATTTCATATTCCACTCATTTGGATTTTGCCAGCATCACTAAGTAAAATCACATAAGGAGCAGCTGCACAGAAGTCACCTGCTTTTTACCTTCCAGGTACCATTGTGAGTTGGAAATGGGAACTTGCTTCTCATTTCCATGCCAGATAAGACATGGCACCTTGCCAGTCAAGTATGACAGAAAGATGGAATAGGAAAGGAACCACAGTAATTGCCAGCAAGATCTGAGTATGATCCACTAGTTGGTCATCTGTGCTTTATCATCCTCAAAGCTCTCATATTAATCGCTTCCAAGTTTTTAATATCCTTGAACTGTAGTGCCCAGAATGGAACACCATACTCCAGATCTAGTATTACCAGCACTGAACAGAGAAGGTATTAATTTCTCTCGGAAATGATGGTCCTGATAATACCGTATAAGTAAAACAGAATTGTGCCACAGCATTATGTTGTTCAGTAAGGTAGTCACCCATAGCCACTTACTCAATTCTTACATTTGTGAGTAGAACAACACTTACAGCCTCCCAACTCTACAGTTGACAAAAATCGTTTTCAAATTTGAGCCTATAACCTGAAGGGTTTGCAATCCCTATTGGTTCGATAAATATCAATGAATGTGAAGAGTCCACCAATCATTAATGAAAAGCACTTGGTTCGTATTTTTCTAACTTGATCCTTAATTTTTAACATGTCACTATGGTGCTTTTAACTAATCGTGCATAAAGGAGTTTTTCTAGCTCACATTTCTAAAGGCTGCAGGAGTCGCATGTAACTAAACCAGGTAGAAAACTGGGTCATCCTAGCAACATTTAATATGAATAGGACATAACCTGCTATAAATCCTTAGAAATTAGCATTATTTATTAATTTTATAGGGCACTAAAGTGGATTAAGATTTTTCCTACCAGTTGGTTCCACAATGAGATTAAAGAGAGTTTTTTCAATGTTACAAAATTAAACCCACATCCTTAAATGGGGAAAAAATCATACCAGACATGCTATTCCTTAATTTAGGTAGTAAAACTGTGCATTACAAAACAGAAGAGAGAGAGAAGATAGTTAAGCTGGTAAATATACCCCCCCCAATTTTCCTCCTAGGACTCAAAGTATCTTCATCAACATAGCAGGGGGCAAAGTTAGGGTCTACACATAAACAGAAACTGGCAAAAATCAATCAATCTCTGCCAAAAAAGTTGTTGAATCCAGGCTCTTTATGTTCATGTTCTACCTACTGCAACAGATCTCTATGCCAAATTTCACAACATAAGCTGTAAAAAATCACTCTAAAAGTACATGTTATACAGAAATGTTTATTCAACCAAATTCTTACTTACTGACTGTTCATTTAAATCCTGAGTGTCTTCCATGGAGGTTTCTCACGTTACTTTTCCTCCACAAAGAGAAGCACCTCCCCTTTAAATCACAACTGGATGTCCTAATTTTAAGAGAGAAAAAGGAAATAAATTGTTACTTTGTTTTTATAGTTAAACAAAAAAGCCTTTAACATAAAAAGCCACCTATTAAGTATAGATGGAAATAGCAACCAACAAACAATGTTATATTCCATAAAAAATTAACATAAAACAATTATTAAATGCCTAAAATTATTAAATGCTTAAAAGCAGGCATAGATTTTTGCTTGACATGGAGCTGTCACCAACCATTCTCTCCTAATCCTGACAGTTCTTTTTCCTTATTATATTTGTGGTTACTAAACCAAGCTCTTTTGTAATCAAGTTTTCCCTGCCCTTATTCCAAATTACTGGGGGCAATCTTCATCAATATAGCCCCTCACTGAAGACACCAATCATGCCCAATCTGAAGGTCCCCAATGCACAGGGCAGCATTTCAGAAAATACAGAGGGCTTCAATGAGGAGGGGGAAGAAAGGTAAGTTCCATTCCACAAGTGGAGATCTGCTCACAGTCCTTCGGATCCAGGGGACCTCATCTAAGTATACTTAAACATTACAGAGACAGAATTCAACATCAGTGCTGAACGTAATATCCAGTTTACCCTAACTGGAAGCAGTTTTTAATAATGTGTGATAGTACTTAGAAGGAACCATTATGTAGAAACCACTCCAGTTTCAAACCAACAAGAATCTAGGGCAGGCACCAATACTAAAAGGGATAATCAGGAGGTTTATTATAATCCTCCATCAAAAGCTCTGGCACGACATCTGATATAAAGTTTTGTGCTTATGGATTTGATTTTTAAAAGTACCCAAGGGTACACTTTTATTGTTTTCCATTATACACTACAAACATATATAGAAACCAACAACATAAAACTACCACTAACAAACATAAAACATATAACAGGAGGCATATTCCATCTTCTATCCTTCAATTATCTAATTATTACATTTCAGATCTCATTATCTATTTTGCTAGCTTATCTTTTCTGCGTACTCAAATTCCATCAGGTTGTTACGCTTATATTATACCAGTCATAAAATCTCTTCCAAGTTTTTTGAAAAGTCCATTCCGTTCCAGCTCTCATTTCCAACGTCAATTTATCATTCTCAACCGTTTCAAGCAGCTTATTCACATATTCTTGTTTCGTTGGAGTCCCCATTGTTTTCCAATATTTAGCATATAAAATCCTTGCAGCTGTTGACAAATAAACAATCAAATACCTATCTGCTTTATCAAAATCTTTCGGAAATATATTCAATAGCAATATCTCTGGAGTAAATGGGACCTTAGTTCTTATAATTTTTTGCATTATTTCATGTACCCATCTCCAAAACCTTTTTGTAACATCACATAGCCACCACATATGATAGAATGAACCAGTCTTATTCTTACATTTCCAACATTTATCTGAACTAGTAGCGTTTTGTTTAGCTAGTCTATCTGGTGTAATATACCATCTATAAAACATCTTATACATATTCTCTTTATATGATACAGCATTAGTCAATTTAATGTTTTTCAACCAAATCTGCTCCCACTCATCAAAGTTAATATTACGCCCAATATTCTGGGCCCATGCAATCATGTTTTTTTTCACCGTTTCATCTATCATCATATCATCTAATAAAATCTTATATAATTTCTTTATCAC
>NW_015165835.1:1343854-1377401 GCF_001447785.1 Gekko japonicus | reverse complement strand
AACATTTGGTAGAGTAAATGCCTCTAAAGGTATTATTAGTCTCGATCTTTTAGTATAAAAGTTTTTGTGTATAGAGTCCCAGACCTTTAATAGTGCTGCTCTCAGCCAATGCTGCTTGAAGTATTTTTGTGAACCTGCTTTTTCATACCACAAAAAGGCATTCCATCCCAACAGTAGGTCATGACCTTCAATTTTCAAAAGTCTCTTATCTTCTAGTGTAATCCATTCCTTAATCCATACCAGGGCTGCTGCTCTATAATACAGCATCCAGTTCGGAACACCAAATCCTCCCCTCCTTTATATCCTGTAGTAATTTCAATCTTATTCTTGCCCTTTTCCCTTGCCATATAAATTTAGATGTTAATTGATCTAAATCTTTGAACAATTTTTGATTCTGCAATATCGGGATAGTTTGAAATAAAAACATCCATCTTGGTAACATGTTCATTTTAATTGTGGCTGTTCTTCCCATCATGGAAAATTGCAAATTTTTCCATTTCTCCAAATCTTGTTTAGTTGCTTGTAATAAGGCTTTATAGTTATCTTCATAGAGTGTACTGCATTTATTTGTAACCGTAATTCCTAAGTACTTTGCTTTCTTTGCTATCTAGCATCCCGTAATTTCTTGTAGTTTTTCTTTTTGTTTGTCCTCCATATTCTTAGTTATGATTTTTGTTTTTTCTGCATTTATTTTGAAACCTGACATTGCTCCGTACTCTTCAATCTTTTCCATCAAAGCCCCTGCTGTTTCCGTCGGATTTTCCAATATAAGTGCCACATCATCTGCAAAGGCTACGATTTTGAAATGTTCTTTCTTAAATTGTAATCCAGTTATTTTACTCTCTCTTCTTATGGATTCATTCATAACTTCCAATACCATAATAAACAAGAGTGGGGATAAGGGGCAGCCTTGTCTTGTACCTTTCTGGATCTCAAAGCTATTTGAAAGTTCTCCATTAACTATAACTCTTGCTTTCTGGTCCTTATATACTGCTTGAATCATAGTAATAAAGCTTTCTCTTGCTTCTAACATATGTAGCGTTTCCACCATAAAAGTCCAGTTAACATTATCAAATGCTTTCTCTGCATCTAAAAAGATTATCACCATCTGCTTCTCATGATGTGTTTCATGATATTCAAGTACATTCAACAAAGTTCTCAGGTTACGCCTCATTTGTCTTTTAGGTAAAAAACCCGATTGATCTCTGTTTATTGTTTCCACTAATACTTTTTTCAGCCTCTGTGCCAAAATTGATGTGAATATCTTATAATCCACATTTAAAAGTGAAATCGGTCTATAATTTTTCATTTCTTTCTCATCCGAGTTCTGTTTGTGGATCAAAGAAATAATTGCCTCTTTCCATGTATTTCCATGTCTCTGGGATTATACCCTGTTCTCTGGCCATATTGCACACCTCCTTAAAAGTCAATGCAATTTGTTCTTCAAACACAAGATAAAATTCTATCAGTAGACCATCCGATCCCAGAGCTTTCCCTCTATTCTATCTCTTTAATGCTTCAACCACTTCCATCATTTTTAAAGGATTATATGAACACATACATAAAACATTATATTGAAATTTCCAAGAAGAATCCATGATTAGGGGTCCTAGATTCCTGCATTCCTTAGTCTAGTTTTGTTTTTTAAAGTTGCATGGATTATCAAATCTCACATGTAGGTATTCAAGAAATCCCTTTAAAAAGCTAATGACGGAAGGAGGAAATATACATCCATGCTACCAGCTATCAACAGAAGTCTACAGTCATATGGCAATCGCTATTCCACAATCTGAATTCATAGTTTTTCAAGAAGATGGTTTGGGAGATATTTCATACAACTCCACATGCAATAATAAAGTTGCAAAATCCCCACACAAGGATTTTACCTCCTCAAAGTTAACATATTAATCAGTGTGAATCACATTAACACATGAATTTTAGAGAGAATTGCTAACTACTCTTGAAAATAGCGACAGTTAGAACTGGATGTGGAACAACTGATTGGTTTAGCATAGGAAAAGGAGTACGACAAGGATGTATATTGTCACCCTGCTCATTTAATTTATATGCAGAGTACATCATGCGAAATGCCAGCCTGGATGAATCACAAGCCGGAATTAAGATTGCTGGGAAAACATCAACAACCTCAGATATGCAGACGATAACACTCTAATGGCAGAAAGTGAAGAGGACCTCAAGAGCCTCTTGCTCAGGGTAAAAGAGGAGAGCGCAAAGGTTGGCTTGAAACTCAACATCAAAAAAACTAAGATCATGGCATCCGGCCCCATCACTCCTTGGCAAATAGAAGGGGAAGTCATGGAAGCAGTGACAGACTTCACATTCCTGGGATTGAAGATCACTGCAGATGGTGACTGCAGCCATGAAATTAAAAGACGCCTGCTCCTTGGGAGGAAAGTGATGGCAAACCTAGACAGCATAATAAAAAGTAGAGACATCACCCTGTCAACAAAAGTCTGTGTGGTCAAAGCAATGGTATTCCCAGTAGTAATGTATGCCTGCGAGAGCTGGACTATAAGGAAGGCTGAGCACTGAAGAATAGATTCTTTTGAATTATGGTGCTAGAGAAGACTCTTGAGAGTCCCTTGGACTGCTGGGAGATTGAATCAGTCAATCCTAAAAGAAATCAACCCTGACTGTTCCCTGGAAGGCCAGATACTGAAGCTGAAGCTCAAATACTTTGGCCACCAAGCTCATCAGTGTTCTGGTTGCCACTTGGGATAGGACTTGCCTTTTTTGTCATTCTATTTTACTCCTTTGAAATGTTTTTCATTGCAGCGTATTCCTAAGTCTGGTTTTAGTGATCAAAATAACTGCATAATGTTGTTCCTTAGTAACCTTGTTGTTTTTAAGGTAGTTTTACCATTTGGTTATTTTAAGTTACTTCTATGGTTTTTTATAATTGCTGGCTACGCGCTGTAACAATAAAATTCATTCATTCATTCATACTTTGGCCACCAAATGAGAAGGGGAGCACTCACTGGAGAAGACCCTGATGCTGGGAAAGACTGAAGGTAAAAGAAGAAGGGGACGGCAAAGGATGAGATGGTTAGACAGTGGTATCGATGCAACGAGCATGAAATTAAGCAAACTCCACAGCACAATGGAAGACAGGAGGGCCTGGCGTGATGTGGTCCATGGAGTCGCAAAGAGTTGGACTTGACTGTGCGACTGAACAACTTGAAAATTCTCTTACTAAAATATTTGTATTCCATAGAGAAGCATCAATCCTATGTGAAGATGATATAGGAGACTTGCAAATCCAAAATGAGAGTAAAACAGATAAAAGGAAGTACTTCTTCACCCAAAGAGTAATTAACATGTGGAATTCATTGCCTCAGGAAGTGGTGGCAGCTACAAGCATAGACAGTTTCAAGAGGGGATTGGATAAACATATGGAGCAGAGGTCCATCAATGGCTATTAGCCACAAGGTATAGATGGAACACTATGTCTGGGACAGTGGTGTTCTGTATTCTTAGCACCTGGGGGCAACTGTGGAAGGGCTTCTGGTATTCTGGCCCCACTGGTGGACCTCCTGATGGCACCTGGATTTTGGCCACTGTGTGACATCCAACATGGCTTCTCTTATGTTCTTAAGATCCTTTGCTTCTTCAGTCTGAACCCCTTACCAGAGAAACTGATGAAAACCTGAAGACTATGGGATGATGGGACTGGCTAAGTGCTGATTAATTAAAGCAATCTTCCCAGTAATTCACTATTTCTCTACAGGAGATTTGTCATGTCCATATCAAAGTCAGCGCAAGCAGATTATAATTATATGAGCTAATTAAGACAACATTAAGTTTAAGTATATGCCAGCTTCTCAGATCCCTGGTATTTAACTCATATGGCATTCCCTATGAGCAGCCATTCAGACACCAAATACGCTACACTGAAGAAGTGGGGAAGGGGAAGCAGAACTGCAGTAGCAGACCCTGCCTGGATCTTCATGCATTCAGTGTTAGGTCTCAGCTAACCATACATAGGCTCTGTCTGTGCAACTGGTGGACCCTGTGTTCAAACTTAATGCTGAATACACAGAGGCAGGGGCAACTGAACTGGTTTTAGAACTCTGCTTCCCCTTCCACATATTCATTGTACCCTATTCAGTTATCTGAACAGAGCTCATATTGCTCATCATCTTCAGCTTTGTCCCCAGTGCTCAGACATAGTCATAGCTTGTCACAGAGCATCACAAAATAAAATATGCCATTTACTGTCTGTACATTTATGTCAAGCTCATCCAAAAGACCAGTCCTCCTATCCAACTTCACTAAATCTTTTCTCACCAATTTCAAAGCTTATTTTGTTACACTGCTTATTCTGACCTATTGTAGGCATCTGCAGATTTATGTGATTTGAATGAAAGGGGGTCATGATCAATTATCATGTTGTTTCAAGGTAAAAGTTTAGAATAATGTTTTACAGCATCAGTATCATAAAAAAAAGCTGAAAGCTATTATGCATATAATAATATACACAATGATTGCACAACAGTAATTATGTCAGATGGAAATTGTGTCCTTTGTTTTTGGCCCAGTTTCACCAGTTTGTAAGAGTAAAAACATTACAAAACTAATGATTCTCATAAGGGTAGCATTACTCCTTTAATAAATATATAAAATTAAGGGATAATAGTAAACCCATGCAGTTTATGAGGCAATAATCTGGTAACCAAGTCAACCTTCGTGCCATATTCCATTGACAGACTCCGATTAAAAACAGAGGGTGCATAATGCTGTATCCTTATTATACTGCAAGTGTTTTAACTACTTTTTAAAATGGTTGTTAAAAGTTTTAAATTTGCAGACAGTTAGTGTGAAGAGAGACATCTGTTACTACAGATGTGGATTTAAAGCTGATGAAGTGTTTTATATCCCAAGACAAAAAAACCTCACAATTTTTAAGACTATCTTGATTAGGGAGGCTCCTAACTTCCTGATCAACAAATAATTATATAATGTTGTTTTATTAAAACTTGCTGTACAATATATTCCAATATTTTAATACTGCAGCTTCCATTTGCTATACATCAAACTGCAATATCAAACTAAAAACCTAAGAAAGAAAAAAGGCAAAAGGTATGCATTGGTTGGAAAAATATTAAATTGTGAACACTTTCACTGGATTTTGAAGAATGTGCTAGAATCATTTGTATGTTTAACAATTATTGTTTGAGTAGACAACGCCATCTCCTGTTTTCCAAACACTAGTTTAAGATTTCTTTCTGCCTATACTAAACCAAAGGCAAATGATGCCACCCGATGGGCCATCTAGAGTCCAGTGGCACCTTTAAGATCAACACAGTTTAATTCTGGGTATAAGCTTTCATGTGCATGCACACTTCTATATCTGATGAAGTGTGCATGTACACGAAAGCTTATACCCAGAATTAAATTTTGTTGGTCTTAAAGGTGCCACTGGACTCAAACGTTGTTCTACTGCTCCAGACCAACACAGCTAACCACCTGAGAGATAAAAAGTTATTCTAGATATTCAAACAGAGTCCTACACTGAACAGAGCAATAGAGGTACAATGACCTCACCCCTCCATATATGGGACCACAGCTGGAAGGAACTAAGAATTTTACCATCTGCAGGCTGCTACTGCTTAGCTACCAATATGGCAACAGAAGTCTTACCACAGCCATATCACAAACTGCTGAGTCTTCTTCTCAGAATATGTCAGGTTGAGATGTAAAGTTAGTTCACTGGCAACAAAGAAAGTGCCAATTCAGATATGCAACAGCAACACAAGATGGTAATGGAAGACAGACTCCACAAGGAAACCAGTGTCACTCATAAAATCTGAAACCCCAGAGTTAGCTCAGGGTATGATGAAGCTTATTTAGAATATGTGTACACTGCCCTTCTGTACACTAGGTCCTCAAGTAAGTAAAGTTGATGGTGAATTTTAAAATTTTATCATCAAATCATGCAACACTCTAAAAAGCTCAAGTATACAAAGACACACTCCTTATGTAAGTCCAGTTTAACGGCTTTCCAGAAAAGCCCAGTCTGGGTCTAGAAGGCCAATTTTATTTTTTTGAGGAAGAGAATTCCATAATCTGTGGGTGGCAGCTGAAAAGCCCTTTCATGGGTCACATCCAAATTAACATCAGATGCCTCCAAGGAATGCCAGAGTCATGACCCAGAGGCAGGCAACAGCAAACCATCTCCGAATGTCTCTTGCCTGGAAAACCTTACAAGGTCACCATAAGTGTGACTTGATGGAACTTTCCACCACCACCACCACCACCACAGCTGGTTCCCACAGGTTGATACAGATGGAGGCAATCCTTCACATTTTCTGTACCCTAGCCCTTTAGGGCCTTAAAGGTCAAAGCCAGCACCTTGAACTGGATAGCAAACAAGCTGAGAGCCAGTGCAAGGAAGTATTCACTTTATATGATCATTAAGGACCTTGCAGCTGAGAGGTGATATGATAACCATCTTCAAGTACCTGAAGGGCTGTCATATAGAAGGTGGTGTGGAGTTATTTTCTATTGCCCTAGAAGGTCGGACCAGAGCCAATGGGTTGAAATTAAATCAGAAGAGTTTTCAGCTAAACATAAGGAAGAACCTCTGGACAGTTAAAGTGGTTCCTCGGTTGAACAGGCTTCCTCAGGAGGTGGTGGGCTCTCCTTCTTTAGCGGTTTTTAAACAGAGACTACATGGCCATCTTACAGCAATACTGATTCCATGCACTTAGGCAGATCATGAGAGGGAGGATAGGTAGGGTTGCATCAGTACTTAGTTCTCATGGCCCTTTCTTACATGTCCAGGGAAATGCTGATTGCCGCCTTGGGGTCAGGAAGCAATTTTTCTCCAGGCCAGTTTGGCCAGGGATCCTGGAGGTTTTCTGTCATCTTCTGGGCATGGAACAGGGGTCACTGGGGGTGTGGGGGGAGGTATTTGTGAATTTCCTGCATTGTGCAGGGGGTTGGACTAGATGAACCTGGAGGTCCCTTCCAACTTCCAAGATTCTAATCTTCTACCAGTTTAAATTTCTGAACAATCTTCAATGGCATCCTTACACAGAATGTGTTACAGTAATCTGGCTGTTACCAAGGCATATATAACAGCAGTCAGGAACAATCACAACAGGAAGTAAATGTTACTAAATGAGGAAACCAGCCAAAAAAGATCAATATACCCTGAAAAATACCAGGCAGAGGCAGTATTTGTAGAGGAAATTTACCATTGGTTTCAATTGCCCAGCACACTCCAAATGAAGATGAGACACCAAGTGTGGGTTCAACTAGTTTATTTATTTAACTGCATTCAACTTACATATATGGCTGATTTAAATCACGGCTTATATCAATAAACTGACAATTTTGAGGTCGGACTGCGCTAGGCTTCCACATGGACTGCATTCTGGACAGATACATCCTAGCTCCAAACTCAGCTGGCATATACCATCTTGCTCATCACCATCAGCCTTCCTTATCACTGCCTGTACATCCCTAGGTGCAGAGAGATGCCCAGCTTCATCCCTCTCCCCTGTGCCACAAGGCTACAATTAGGCTCAAAAGATGCCACTCAGTATCAAGGGTGCTACTTCAGAGTGCACCAGCCGCAAGCCGCATGATGGCCTGTTCCAGACACACCATCCATCTTGCAGATGTTTCAGGGTGCTTGACAATTAACACTTCCTATCCAAAGCAACCCAGCCTATTCCTACCAACTAGTTATGGCCTAACCAGTTGTTAAAACTGGGCCTATTTAATGAGAAAAAGACCATCCCACAGAAACAGCACAGAGCAGGCAAAAAAGAGGCTCCCAGCACAGCCAGTTTCCAGGAACCCCCCCCCCCCAATTTTTTTTTCCTGCTTGGCCTTATATAGTGACCAGGTCATCTCATGCTGCCCCCAGGGAAGGTGGGTGAGTCAGCCACAGTGTGACGGCAGAAGGTGAGAGGGAGCAGCAGGGCAAAATAGCAGCTGCCCTCATCTGATTGTCTGCTGTTTTTACCAGAACCAACGGAGCCTTGTGCTTGTCAGCTAGCTGCCATAAAGGATTGGGAAGCCGTTGGTTACCCCCCCCTTGTTCGCCGGGCATCTGCGCATGCCCTGTCTTCCCTGTGTATAGTCTTCTCTCATGCATTCCTGTCTACAAACGCTAGGCAACGCTTATCTGCAAGATTAACAGGTGTGTGGGGAGAGCTGCTTTGCTAACTGTATAATGAACTGCACCGTGTGAAGCTGTAATTGTTTAGGTTTAAGGACCGTTGCTTCTCAGGCTTTTGAGCGCGCAACCTGAAATCTGCCCGCTCGGCGGGAATGGAGATTATTGGTTATGGCCCTGTTTGAATGTATTACATTATTCCTTGCCCACCCTGACCCAGGCATTCTGGACAGTGAACTTGTTCCTGCTCTATCATGGCTTTAATAAAATACTACTTTGCTTAAACGTGTATTGGATTAATCACTGTGAGGGGGACCGGACATTGCTTCATTTGAAGCAAGCTGGGGCCACAGCAAACCAACCCACAGCGTGATCTGTTGTGAATCTCACTTCCCTAGAGAGATCTAGGAATGACATCATTATCAGATTAAATATAGTAGTAGCAATCAAGAATATGGTGGAGAAGAAGAAAATAGTTGGCAGAATAGAAGGTTCTTTCCTGCCTTCTACCCTTCTTTCTCAAACTGAGAGTTTCTTCTCATGGAATCATCCTCAAAGTGACTCTGGGAGAGTTTAGGCATCCACTGCCTCTTCTATCTATCAGTATAAAACCAGACTATTTTACTCATTTGTCTCCAAGGATTGTCACCCAAGGATTTTACCTGGACCTACACAATGTCCCCAGAGTTAGATATGGGGAAGGGACTCCCTGTCATTGACATATCCTACATGGTAAGCATTCCATTATTTATGAGATCATACACAGTACTAGGGTTGCCAAGTATTTACCGCAATCCGGCAGGGGACACATGCTCCCTAACCGGAACATTTCTCCTTGTAACGCACCATGCTGTCACCAGGAAATGACACTGGGCGATGCTCTGGCAATGGGGCTGAAAACTCGATGGTACCATCAAGTTTCTGGCCCCATCGCCAGAGCGTCGCCTGGCGTCACTTCCTGGCGATGGCATGGTGCAGCACGTCTGTTGTCCCCACAGGAATGATCCTGCAAAGTCGTCTTCGTCCCCCGCCAAATCATGGTAAGTACTTGGGAAGCCTGCACAGTACTGTGCAGCTGCTACCACAAATTTCCTCCTCTTTATCAAAGAGTCTTTCTTCCAGGCAACATTCCTAATGGCTTTGGGGGTTCCTGTAGATGGGGGAGCTGACACAGAACATGAAAAATCAGTCCAGGTATACACTATGAACAGCTGAAGACTGACAAGTTTCGGGTGGAGTAACTTTCTATCACAATCTGACAATTGGATCAGGAAAAATGACTTCACATCTAAGAATCATGCTGGTATTCATATATTTAAGCTTCACTGGATTTTCAAAGTCATAGCTCTACCATTTCAGCTGCCACATACTGTGATTCTTTTCTATGCTACTCCACTAATTTACTTTACCCTGGTTAAAACAAAAGGCAGTAAAGTTGATGTAGACTGGTATGTATCCAAATATTTATTTAAAAGATTTCTATCCTATCTTTCCACTCCCTAAAATCGGGGAGTTGGAGTGCTTGGTGTAGGAGGAAAAAATAGACATTATGGGTATTTCAGAAACTTGGTGGGATGAGGAAAATCAGTGGGATACGGTGATTCCCGGTTATATATTATATCCGAAGGATAGGGGGAAAAGGGTTGGAGGTGGGGTGGCTCTGTATGTCAGAGAGGGTATAACGTCCAGAAAGATTCAGAGGCTGGATAGGGGGGAAAGGGTTGGAGGCGGGGTGGCTCTGTATGTCAGAGAGGGTATAAAGTCCAGAAAGATTGAGAGGCTAAGAAAATTGGATTTGCTTCTGGAAATTCTATGGGTTGAAATAGGGGGGCCAAAAGGAAACTTAACACTGGGAGTTTGTTATCGCCCACCAGATCAAAAGATAGAGGAGGATTATAAAATGATGAATGCCTTAAAGATAGCAGCTAGACAAAAACACTGTGTCGTAATAGGTGATTTTAACTACCCACACACTGATTGGGTCAATATGTGTTCTAGTCAAGAAAAAGAGATTGAGTTTCTAGACACTCTAAATGACTGTGCTATAGAACAGATGGTCACAGAACCTACCAGGGGAGAGGCAATCCTTGATTTGGTCCTAAGTAGGAAAAAGCCTGCATGGTTAACAAACAGAGTAATGGAGGCTGTAAAAAGTAAAAAGAATTCCTTTAAGCAGTGGAAAGCTAGTCACAGTGAGGCTGATAAAACGGAACACAGGCTATGGCAAATAAAATGCAAGTCTGAGGTCAGGCAGGCAAAAAGGGAATATGAGGAGCATATAGCAAAAAACGTAAAAACCAACAATAAAACTTTCTTCAAATACATTAGAAACAGGAAACCAGCCAGGGAGGCAGTGGGGCCCTTGGACGACCAAGGGGTAAAAGGAGTATTGAAGGATGATAGGGAAATGGCTGAGAAGCTAAATGCATTTTTTGCCTCCGTCTTCACTGTGGAAGATGAGAAGTGCTTGCCCACTCCAGAACCACTGATTTCAGGAGGGGTGTTGGAAGACCTGAGTCAGATTGAGGTGATGAGAGAGGAGGTCCTAAAACTGATAGACAACTTAAAAACTGAAAAATCACCAGGCCCAGATGGCATACATCCGAGAGTTCTGAAAGAACTCAAATGTGAACTTGTAGATCTCCTGACAAAGATATGTAATCTTTCCTTAAAATCTGCCTCCATTCCTGAGGATTGGAAGGTAGCTAATGTCACTCCCATCTTTAAAAAGGGTTCCAGAGGAGATCCGGGAAATTACAGGCCAGTCAGTCTGACGTCGATACCGGGTAAATTGGTGGAAACCATTATTAAGGAAAGAATTAGTAGGCACATAGATGAACAAAACCTATTGAGGCAGACTCAGCACGGTTTCTGTAAGGGAAGATCTTGTCTCACTAACCTGTTAGTGTTCTTTGAGGGGGTGAACAAACATGTGGACAAGGGGGATCCAATAGATATTATTTACCTTGACTTCCAGAAAGCTTTTGATAAAGTTCCTCATCAAAGGCTCCTAAGTAAGCTCAAAAATCATGGGATAGAAGGACAAGTCCTTTTATGGATCAAAAACTGGCTAGTTCATAGAAAACAGAGAGTGAGTGTAGGTGGGCAATTTTCTCAGTGGAGGGTGGTAAGCAGTGGGGTACCGCAGGGATCAGTACTTGGTCCACTGCTTTTTAACTTGTTCATTAATGATTTGGAGATGGGAGTAAGCAGTGAAGTGGCTAAATTTGCGGATGATACAAAGTTGTTCGGGGTGGTGAAAACCAGTGAGGATTGTGAGGCACTCCAAGGGGATCTGTCAAGGATGGGCGAGTGGGCGTCAACATGGCAAATGGGGTTCAATGTGGCCAAGTGCAAGGTGATGCACATTGGAGCCAAAAATCCTAAATATAAATACACATTGATGGGGTCTGAACTGGCAGAGACTGATCAAGAGAGAGATCTTGGAGTTGTAGTGGATAACTCACTGAAAATGTCGAGACAGTGTGTGACTGCAATAAAGAAGGCCAATGCTATGCTGGGGATTATTAGGAAGGGTATTGAAAACAGATCAGCCAATATCATAATGCCCCTATATAAATCAATGGTGCGACCTCATTTGGAATACTGTGTGCAGTTCTGGGCACCACACCTTAAAAAGGATATTATAGCTTTGGAAAAAGTGCAGAAAAGGGCAACTCGAATGATAAAAGGGTTGGAACACTTTCCCTATGAGGAAAGGTTAAAGCGCTTAGGGCTCTTTAGCTTGGAGAAACGACGACTGAGGGGTGACATGATCGAGGTTTATAAGATTATGCATGGGATAGAGCAGGTAGAGAAAGAGGTACTTTTCTCCCTTTCTCACAATACAAGAACTCGTGGGCACTCAATGAAATTGCTGAGCAGTTGGGTTAGAATGGATAAAAGGAAGAACTTCTTCACCCAAAGAGTGATTAACATATGGAATTCACTGCCACAGGAAGTGGTTGCGGCTACAAGCATGGACAGCTTCAAAAGGGTATTAGATAAGCATATGGAGCAGAGGTCCATCAGTGACTATTAGCCACAAGGTTTAGATAGGGGCTCTGGGGCAAGTGATGCTCTTCTTGGTGCTTGGGGGGTCAACAGTGGGAGGGCTTCTAATGTCCTGGCCCCACTGGTGGACCTCCTGATGGCACCTGGTATTGCTGGCCACTGTGTGACACAGAGTGTTGGACTGGATGGGCCTTTGGCCTGATCCAACATTGGCGTCTCTTATGTTCTTATGTTCACTAAGACTACTTTTCAGGTGGCTTATAATTCTTGTTGGAAAAGCAAAAATACCTCTTAAACCAGTTTAGAACAATACAATCTAAAATTCAAAATATCCAGAACAGTGGTACTAAGAATCATTTAAAAAATTATGAAGGTCCATATTATTTGCCATCAGATTCTCCCCAAAACAGGACAATTTTAGCATGCAGCCAAAACATAGCATTGTTAGCATGGAATGAATGTGCTCAAAGAAGGGATTCCATTATTGTTATGCAGACACCACAGAGAAAACTCTTTAAAAACCCCTCTGATAAGCCCCCTGGCCAGCTACCAAGGGGACTGAGGTGGCCTCAGATGACAATATCAGCAGATGGACAGGTTCACAGTAGAGCTACTGCTGTTGCAGGTGCATGTGGGCAAGAAAGTGATTTCCTCCCCCCCCCTCCATCTTTCTAAAGGGAAGATTTAATCATAAGAATTTGGAATTAAATTATTATTATCCCACACTTTTGAGATATGCTCTATAATAACAATGAACACAAATGGAATTGCATGAGTATGTGGGAATCTCCCCCAAGCACTGATGAGAGAAAAGATTTTTGGGTCCTACTTAGGCAAATTATGCTAAGTTTTCATTTATCTCACTCCAATTCAATCCAAATCAACTAACCCCAGGGTCTTTGGCTAGAAAGGCAGCTAACAAAGAGACCTGCCAGATTCCTTAAAAACAATTGCTAACTATGAAAAACAGGTTTCACTGTCTCCCAATGAAAAAAAGAAAAGCCTATTTACAAACTGCAAATGCAACAATACCACATATTACACTGGTCTAACCATACACAGCAATATGATTCACTGTATCCTCAGAATAATTAATGAGGGGAAAGAAATATGATTTTCTAAAAAGAATTCAAAGTCTCAAACTTTGTTGTCCTCTTATCTTATTATAGTAAAGCACAACAATATGTAAAATACAAGTGGGGGGGGGACAAACAAGGACTTGCAGGAGAAAATTTCATCTTTCCCTCCCCCGTTATTACCTCTTTCTCTTCCCTGATAACCCCCAGGACCTCTCCCTTTTCCTGCTTGTTCTCTTCTTCCCACCAACCAGCCAACATTCCTCTATATGCCCCATCTTCTACTTTTTCTTCTTCCTTTCCCTAGCAGCCTCTACCTAGGAAAACTGTGCATGATTCCAGGCACAGGGCTAGGCTTGTGCTTAGTTGCACCACACCAGCTGCCACACCAGGCCCAGTTGTGCTGTGTTGGTTATTGGTCCAAGGTGGGCCCAGTTCTGTGGAGAGAAACCTGCAAGGACTTGTACAATTATGAGTACCTTATTTTCTCCTTTATCCCCTCATCACACTATTTTCTCTTTTCCTCCTCCTGGGAACCGTCATACCCTCAACTTACCATGCTTCCTTTTCTCCGTCACCATTTCTCATGCGCCTTTTGTCCACCCCCCATTTTCAGTGACATTTTTTTAAATTTACTTCGTTTATTTCTCACCTTTCTCACCAACTGAGTACTCAAAGCATTCTCATCTCCTCTTCCAATAACCCATGAGGAAGGTTAGGGTGACAATTTGTAAGTGATCCAAGGTCTCCCAGTGGGCTTTCATGGAGAATGGGGACTCAGACCTGGGTCTCCAAGATCCTAATCTGAAACTCTAACAACCACACCACACTGGCATCCATTGGGTGGCTGCTGCTGAAAAGCAACAAGCAGCTGGGCCCGGGTGAGTCATGCAAGTCAGATGATAGAAAGTTGCCCACTGGATGCTGCCAGCCTGACTCCCTGAGTCCTCCCTCAAAGGCCAAAAGAGCCCTGAAAATGGCCTGCCCCCTCCCTCCCTTTAACTCACACCAAGAGGGAGGGAGGGAGGCTCTCCCACCACCCCCATCAAGCCCCTGCCACCCCCACCCCCGCGGATCCCTTATTGCTTTGGCGGTGGCGGGGAAGCCGGTGGTGGGGCTCCTTGGGCCTCCCCCAAGCTGCAGCGGGCCCAGGGGACTTGGGTTTGTTCTCCCTCCCTGCTGCCTTTGTGCTGCTCTGGCAAAGGCTGTGTGCATTCTTCCCCCTCACACCACCTCCTAAGCATGGTGATTGTGAGGAAGCCTCCTGCACTTCGTAGGCAGAGAGAAGCTTCAAGCCTGAGCTGTGTGCTTCGCACTTTTTGATCTTGGAGAAGCATCAGGCACATGTGGGTTTGGCGCTGCCTCCTAGCCTGAGCAGCATGCTTCTTCGTGCTCCTCTTTGTATTTCTTTTTATACAAAGACAAGAGGTGTACTCTTAGCAGCTACTTTTTAAGCCAAAAAAGAACATATCAGTCAGGCTCAGTTTGTTTGTGCCTCAGCATCATCAGTATTGTACACAGCAGTGTGTCTGCCAAGACAGGTTTAAAAGCTTGGAGTGGCCAGAGATGCAAGACCTTTGGCATAAGCCAAAGAACAAGGACCTTGGCTCTTAGCCCATGACTCACAGCTTGTGACCTTGAGTGAACCATCCTACAGGATTCAGGAACTGCCCAGAATGTCATTAGTATAGATTATTTTTATCTATTTAAACTGACTATTTATACTGTGTGTAATTATTTTTGTAAGCCATTTTGGGTTCCCACTGGGAAGAAAAGCATGGTTAAAAAAAGGCCTAAATAAAAAATTAATAAACATTCACAAAACCAATGAAAAATGTTCTTCAGAACATTGTAACTATTTCAACATTTTCCTAAATAAGTATCAAAAGCATGCTATGCACTCTTATCTAGAACCTCTCTTAAGAAAGATAGTACCGTTCTCATTTTAGTTATGTAGCTGATCACCCAAGCAGGGTGGTAGTTAAGATCCACTGTACTCTCTTGGTTAAGAAGATCCAAAAGTCTCTTGGTTCTTTGCTGTGTAAACCACATTTTACAGTCTATCACATCTACATAGCAAACCACTTTAATACGAACAGGTGATTTTCCAGATTGCCACTGTTGCATTTTCCAGTACAGAAAAGTCTTCTAGTAGTTCTAGATTGGAGGTAGAAAAGAGTAAGAGTCCAGTAGCACCTTAAAGTCTACTAAAATTTGTGGTCGAGTATGAGCTTTCTTGAGTCACTGCTCACTACTTCAGACTGAAGGTGTGCATCTTAAATCTAATTATTATTACCCTTCGGTACATTATTACCCTTACTTTTCCTTCAAAGACCTCAAGGCAGTGTAGTTCATCTTCCCCTCCACCATTTTATCCACACAACAATCCTGTGAAGTACTTTATGCTGACAGAGAGAGAATGACTGGTTAAAGAACATTCAGGATGCTTCATGGCAGATGGATTTGAAACTGGGTCTTCTAGAACCTATTCTGACTTCCTAACTATTACACCTACACAAGTGTAATATTAACAATCCCACAGACCTTCTCTAGCACATAAAAACACAAATTTTCTAAGAAAATTCCCAAATAATCTATTAACACAATACAGCTTATTAAGTCAATCAAACTGAATTCTGCAAGCTTCCAAAGCCATACTATCCAATATCCATTTAGCAGCATAAATATTAGTACAAACTTAAACTATTTTTCTATCTTACACATGTAAGACCTAACAACTAGGTTATTCTTCACAAGAAACATGAATAACCTACTAATATTCTAATTGAACTTTTAGCAGCCACTAATGGCAGGCAATGCAACAGTTACTCAGGCATGACTACTGACTTTCACTGCAGGGCAATGCACTGAGGAGAATTCTGGCCATACTCATATCAAAAAGGAGACGTAGAGCCAGGGCTATCACAAGCAGGGCTGTACAAGTGAACACTTGCTTCAGCAGCTCTGAGTGATGCCAGTGGCTCATGGCAGTACCAGGGGCTGCTTACTGAATCTTTCACTGCCATCTCCTGGCACCTATGGCTAAGCCCAGGAAATCCCCTGCTGCTTCCTTCACAGCTGGAAATGGTGATTCCATCTGGCTGATATACAGGCCACTGCTGACAGCCACCCAACTGGCCTGGATGCTACAAGAAATCTTCAGGAATTCAACTCCATTTGAACATGCATTCAGGATACTGCTCTACCATCTGGTGGTTAACGTATTTTGGGGGTTTACTTGGAGGACAACTTTAGGTCATTTATAAACCATTGGTTTTCAGAGACTTGTGGCTAAAACCAACACAACACTGGTGATTAGTTACACTACCAAAAGCAACTGTGGGGAGGGGGCTCTGCATTAGGATCACAGCATTGAGCAAAAAGGGGTTAACTCTCCTGTCTTTCACAGCAGAACAAAGTTCGAGTCCAATGGCATCTTTAAGATGAACAAAATTTTATTCAAGGTATAAGCTTTCATGTGCATGCACATTTCTTCCACACCAGTCCCTCAATTGGCAAAGGCCTCTTAGGGGTACTTTCAGACATGGCAGGAATAAACAACATATAGCCATGTTGTGCTGCTGCTTCTTCTTCTTCTCCTCCTCCTCCTCCCAAAGCTTAAAGCATCCCCTTGAACAGCAAAAATTCATATCTAGGGATCTGAACACAGATATCCAGCCTCATTTTGAGTATTGATTCAAAAATCTGTGTAGCCTATTCAACCAAACACTGTAGTTGACAGATTGGAGGGGGGGGATGACTGCCATTCAGCACATTGCACAGCAACATAGCCTGGTTTTTCCACAAATTATATACTCAGTAGGGACCAGTTTCCACAACCAATCCCTGATCCCATTCATGTTAATTTTTTAGAGTTATATTTGGCAGCTTAGGTGTACATGTTCTGGTGGCAACTGAAGTTCCATCGTTATTTGGTGGCAATTGAAGTTCCGTCAGACCCCTTCTAAGTATCTATAAACTACTCAATCATGCTAATCTACAAAGCTAGACTATTAACTAACTGATCACATTCTTGAACATCTCAATTATAGCAAAATTTTTAAGAGAATTGTACCGTAAGTCTCCAAAAAAAGAAAGCTTTGTGTCTGAAGCCTTTCTCAACACCAAAATTATTTTAAATAGTGCTTTGTCACTGAGACTAAATTATTATTGACACACAAGTAAGTTAACCTTCACAGGGGAACAGAAGGAATACAAAAAAAAGAGAGATCTCACTGTTCATTCTGTTTTATTTTTGAAAATCTGTATTTTCTTGCCAGTTTTTTTCCAATTGGCCCTTATGCTATTATAGATATTTATTTGTGCTCCACAATACAGAATTCTACAGTTCATTCTTAGAGTCTTGGGACATGTTGGCATTATCATTTGCATCAACAAACAGGGCAGATCTATACCTACACCTCTTTACAGATGCAGAGGAGTATAATAAGTGCACAAACTGGAATTCAAATGCCCACAACAGATGACTGAAGTAGGTATACAATTCACTATGCACTGGCAGTGTGAAACACAGTTGATGCTACAAAAGTGTCTGGATTTGTACATATTAACATACATGTTTCTGTTTAATTATGGCAGGGATCCAAAGAGATACTTTTATCATTACCACAGACAAAGGAATGGCTGGGGCAGATTTTTAACTTTTTTTCTTTGACCACCAGACAGTCATGACATATCAGAAACTTTTTTGAAAAGTCCCCTTAGTTTCAAAAGTGGTTTGTCACATTGCATGATGGTCTAATGGCTGAGAAATATAATCCCAAAGTCCCTTTAGGTACATAATTGTGCTGTGCTTTGGATCATGGCCTACAAACCTATTACTACGAATATTTGCTTTCTGCTTATTTTCAATTAAGAGGAGAAGCCATGATTTACACTTCCAGAAATGTAAATCTAAATGTCAAAATAAGTGTACCAATTGGTATATTATGTCATCAAATCTAATTATGAATTATTTACAAATATCAAAAGGTTACTGCCCAAGTTAATGGCAGTTCCTTCAGAGTACCTAAATGTTCTTATTCTATTATCAACCCCAAAGGAGCGACAGATCAGCAATCTGCATTATGCTACAACTTTAGAGACAACTGCCCAATAAGAAAAGTCAGACCACTTTTTTTTTCTGATGAACAACAAAAACCTGTAGCAATCTTAAGTAAGCAGAAAGCTCAGAAAATAACTGAATGACATCTATCTAAGTACCTACTGAAATAATGTCTCCATCAATTTACACTGAAATTGGTCCTACCATGGGAAGGTAAGAATACAAAAACAATACCCAGGAAGAATTAGGGTTTAGTCATATGTGAGGAAATCCCAACCTATCGATCTGCATTTAATATCAGAAAAACTAACAAAAAGCCAGTACCCAAAATACGGCCCATGTGTACAGTAAGATTTTTAATCAAACTACTGAAAGCTAGCTCCCATAACCCATACACAATCAAAATGCATTTCTATAAATAATTGCATTTTAATAAACTCAGAGAGAAATCACAGATTTTAAATGTAACCACCTTAGATATTTTTTCAGAATGCTGTTCATGGAAGATATAACCATTAACCTGATGGATGGCTACAAATGTTTTAACCAAAAAATAAGAAGAGTTGCATAAGAAAAACAGAACTGCTTTCAAAATAAGTTTGAGCATATCGTCCAGTGAGCATAACTCGCACACTGCTCTATGTTGGAGAGATCTTCAACCTGAACAGTGTTTAATTAATTGTGCTCATACTCTGCAAGCTCCATTTATCCAATCATTAAACTTGTTGCACCAGTGTTCTCTTTTCAAACTTAGTTTGATAATATTCCAAGTTTACCTTCAATACTTTTTTACACCAGTGAGAGTTTGTACTTTATAAAGAAAGATGTTTTGAAATCTGATCGACAATTAAAAAGAACATGGAAGTTGAAAGGTTTCAAGTACCAAACTAAACTCTTATGCCAAGACTTGCTAGATCAATTAATGCTTTCAATGGCAGAGAAACATTATAGCTAAAGCTAGTATTTCTATAATATCCCATTTTTTTTCAAATGAGAACTGAAACTACCTAGACAAGTTTGCATTCAAATGATCAAACTCTTATATATATACAGTGAATCAATATAACCTCATGCCACAAAATACTGAAAAAGAGTTATTAACAAAATGCATTTGCTACAGCCACACAAGCATGTCTTCAACTTGGAACCAAAGCCATGAAAACACAAGTACACATTAAAATGTACTGCATTATTGTTGGATATAGCAATGTGTCTCATGTTGTTAATAAACCTAGTGAATTACGAAGATGTGCAAAGCTTTAAAATGCTTAATAAATACATGAAAGTCACAGTTTTTAACCCTAAGCATTATTTACCGTGTTGTTCGATTTAGTTCATTTCCATTACATGAAATTAAAATAAAGCAAAATTAATATTTAATTAACAGATGCTATTCTATAAAATTCCAGTTGTTCACAAGTTTGAAATGTGAGCAGAGTTAACACTTTTTGTAGTATGTGAAACTTTGATTGCATAAAGCAGGTGAACATACACTCTTCCATTCTGCAACATGGCAAAAAATGAATACTGAACAACAATAGCTGCTGACTTTATTTGTGGTGGCAAAATTTCATGTTCAGAGCACCCAGAGAAATTTTTGAAGAGTCCCTCAAGAGCAGGGGCATTTACTAAAATATATATATATATATATATTGTATTCAAAACTCTTATTCCTTTTGTTCAACAGTGGATTTCAGATAATCTTAGAGACCCACTGCTCCATTTATTTCTTCATGCAGCAATCTGAAATATTTACTACCAGACAGTACCTAATTTTAGGTTTTAAGTGCTTTAACAGCTCTATGAAATATGATCAGCAGCTGCCATATTAAACTATGCTGAATAAACTCTCCTTATAAAAGCGAAAAACTGCTTTAGCTAGAGTTCATCAACATCAAATCTTCACTTACAAACTTAAGATGATAAAGAGTTTTTTTAAAAAATGTTTATATGTGAACTGGTTAAATGGTCTACTCTGACTTTCCCTTTCAGCATGAAAAAGTAATTTTATTGCCTGAAAATCAGAACCCCCACTGCTATACCTCTAATATAAAAATTCACATTTGCCCTCCATCTGTAAAATGAGAATCTTTTGGGGGCCTGCTCAGTGAGAATTTGTTTGCTAATCTGGAAGAACCTCATTACAATCAATAAGACTACTTCAGTGACTGGTAATCATTTAACTTGACTTGGAAAATATTTGCTATGGTTGAACTTTTTCGCATCAATGGACTCTTTAAAAATGTTGTGATTCTACTACTAAAAATATTTATTTGAAAATAAGTACCATTCATAATCCGTAGAACTTCCAAATATGTGTGCAGCTTTAAACCTAGTGTTTCTAATGAATGTATGTAATAAATCATTGTGAGCTGTAAAGCACTAGTGAGAAACTTATGACTATGGCAGTATAATCTAGAATCCTGTCCATGAGTTCTCTGTCAATTATTGTCAAATCAGGTTTCTGTTGCACAGGAACAAAAGGATCTAAAATACTGAACCATATAACCGCTCTAATAGACATAAGCATCTGGTAAATATATATTTTCCTATTTCAAAACAAGAGGGGGAAAGTATTACATTTCTAATCAAATTTATAACACATTTGAAAAGATACTTTTAAAATCAGAATTAGACTGGGAAAAATAATATTGCTACTTAAACCAAACAGATTACTGTACAACAGAGATAATACCAGCAATCTACAGAAAAATCAAGTTGCATTATTTTATACAGAGGACTTGCTCAGTCACACATAGATGTCAACATAATGAAATAGCAGGTTTGTACTAGCAGAATAATTTGGTTACAGTGAAATATGCACAGGTATTTTTTGTTTTAAAAACTATGTTCCAACAATAGATACAGTTTAGGAAAGCAAACCAGTGACACCAGAACAGAGAAATGCTTATCAGAGAGAAAAGAGTATGCTGTTGTCTTTTCACTGCAGGACAATGACATCCATGTAACTTTAAGGAGAAAGCGCAATAAAAATGTGGAATTCAATGTCATATTTCACAAACTCACATCCTTCCCTATTGAATAAATGGTTGCTTCCACCAATACGAAAATGAGCAAGACTTTTCAAAGTGGCATACCATCATGTAAAATGTATCCTGCAGTTCTCCTTTTATTGCAGATTTTGGAAGCATCTAATGACAGTCCAGCATCTCAGATTAATGACTCAAAGCCCACTAGGTTTGTACACTGAGAATTCTATTACCTCAAGCACAAACACACATACACACACATACACCAGGCTCCTCCACGTGGAAGTGCTTTCAAATGAAAACATAAGCCCCTGCACAGTGCTCACTGCATCTAAGTGGAGAAGAGCACTGAACACTCCAGAAAACAAGGAAGGAGTCACCAGAATAGTACGTGTTCTGTGGAACTTTAAACCTAGGTGCCCTCACAATTGATTTTTGCCCTGACAAAGAAAACGAGGAAACAAACAAATCCAAAAGCAGTCTTGTGTCCCTTGCCTCTCTATTTTAGATACGCCTACCAAGTGATCCCTATTTTCAGTTCACTGCCTTTCAGAATGTCTTATCTACAAGTATTTCTAATAATAAAAACTGTAATTGCTTTCTCTGGGGGGAAATATACATAAGGGGAAACTGAAGGTGCAAGATGCTCATGTTCAAGGTAATATATATTCCAGATCCAAGGCTAACACTGCAAATTAAATATATAAATACTTGTTCCAAAGTGTTTTACTCCCACCACTACCAGATAGAAACACGAATTTCTTAATTCTGTTCCCTCCGCGGTTCTATTTCAGTATGCCAGCAAACTTGTGCCATACGGCTCCTCACATCAAACTTTTGTGAGAGGTTTTCTGCTGAGAACCCCACGGGACAGCGGCTGAACAGAGCCCTGCTGGTTTCGAAGAGCGGCGCAGCCAACTCGAAATACGAGCGCATCGGATCCTTTGGAAGAGAAAAGCGCTCTGATACCGCCGCCGTGTCACGTTTGTAGCCACGGCACGACTAGACCAGGACGGGAAGAACTCGGCAGGGGCACCGGGAAACAATGCGAAAGAGCGAAGCGAAAGTTTCCAAGCGCTTCTTTTATTTCCCCCCCCCCGCCCCCAGCCCCCCGATCACCTGAAGGAAGTCACAGCGGGGCCAGCAGCCGCGCCAGGAGCCAGTCCTGCACAAGACGCCGCGTTTCTCAGCGCCCACCAAGGCGCGCACCTTCCCTGCCTGACCCCGGCCCCGTGACGCGGAGGGCAAAATGGATCTCAGTTGCTCTCTGGGCACTGGACGAGCCTCCCTCGCCCGAAGCCAAGACTCCCAGCTTTCCTTTTGGCTCTTCGGCACGTTGACCTCAGAGGAGCGATTCACTTCTTCTCCTTCTCCTTTTTTCAATATGGAAAGCGCCTCATAAAGTCCCCCAAGCCGTGGCCAAGAAGCCAATCTCTGACCTCTAGACAAGAAGGGCGGGGGGCGCAGAGGGGCACGGCGGAAAAAAAGGTAAGGAGGACTGACAGACTCACCTTCTCCTGCCGCGATGTCGACCCCCGCCGTCGCTGCCGCTTACTGATTCTGCCCCCGGCTCCGAGTCGAAAAAGCTGCCCCTTGGAGCTGCTCCTCGAGTTTAAAAAAAAGAAAGTAGGACATCCCCTCCCAGGCTAGACGCCCCCCCCTCCGCCTTTTCTTCACTCACTAAAGTACAACTGAGGAGAAAACAAAAGAGGAGGGAGGGAGGGGAGGAGGGAGAGGGGGAAGCAAGCAAGGAAGGTGGGAGGCTTTCGCTCAGAAGCCGGACCCCCCCCCCCCACTTCGCTTAAGCGCGACCACTTTTTTTCCTCGCCTTTTCCCTTTAAGAAGAAGGTCGCCTCCTGAAGCGAGACGCAGACCGAAACAAGTGCGGGGCAGAAATGAAGGAGGGGGAGGGAAAGCACAGGCCGCGGTGCCCGACGCTCTGGGTGGCTTTGCTTGTTTTGCACTTGTCCAGAGAGTCGCTGCCAGTTTGGTGGCGATGCCGCTAGAAGCAGGGAGCTGGCGCGCGCATTTCGGGGGAGGGGGGGAGATAGAGGGGGTCGTCGTGTTTACAGCGGCTCCTCGTTGTCATTGGTTGTTTTCTGGCGTGGGTATTGGTCAACAGTTGGCGCTGGAGGGAAGGGGCACGTGGATCTTTGCCACTGGCCCCTCCTCCGCCTCACTGGCCCTTTCTTCTTCTTCTTCTTCTTCTTCTTCTTCTTCTTCTTATTATTATTATTATTATTATTATTATTATTATTATTATTATTATTATTATTATTATTATTATGCGGTTAAGTCACAGTTGACTTTCGGTGACCTGCTGCAGAGGCGGTTTGCCATTACCTGCCTCTACATAGAGATCCTGGACTTCCTTGGTGGTCTCCCATCCAAATACTGAGCAGGGCCGACCCTGTTTAGCTTCTAAGATCTGATGAGATCAGAGGAGTAGCCTGGTCTGTCCAGGTTGATGTGGTGGCCTTATTTGCTCTATGTAGTGTCCTTGTGGCACAGAATAGTAGGAATTAAAAACCTACAGCAGGTACGGTGCATTCACATGGAATGGGTTCAAATCTTCATGCTGCCATAAAGCTTGCCATCTGACCATGAGCCAGTCACTCTAAGCCTTCTGGGCCTCACAGGTTTATTGTGGGAATAAAAAAAAATAAAACTACCTTGAGCTACTTGGAGGAAGGGTGGGTGGGATAAAAATGTATCCTACCAGTCACCTCATAGGAACTTCAAAAAATGGGCAAGGCATCTCCCAGGGTCAACAAGCCTCAGTATAAAATGAGGTCACATGTGGTGGCAGAAAATAGACCACTGGGTGACTGCAGGTGGACCGCTAGTCTTTCTGTTGCTCTCTTGGTTGCTGATATCCTTGAAAGCAAAGCACAGGCAGCAGGCTTCTCTTATTTAGAAGCAGATACTGCTATGGTAACAGGCTATGCAACTGCACATTGTTCATGCTTTGCTTCAGCTGGACAGCAGGTTTGGCTGACTGGACAGCGCCACCACGGGCAAACTGTTTTCAATCCACACCCATTTCCATTTTACAGAGGAAGCAGAAGAAAGAGTAGTCCTGGTGAATGCAATGAGTGCTATGGTCCTTGTAATTGTTTTGGGAAAAGAGCTGGATAAATTCAAGAATGAGAAGTCTATCACTGACTATTAACAATAACAGCTTGCAACAAAACCTATGTTCAGAGGCTATATTACTAGACAGTGAGCACTAATAACAGGGATGGCTATTACCATTATGTCCTTCTTGTGACCTTCCCAGAGACTTCTGTTTAACTGAGTAGAAGACACAAATCTGAAGTTAGCCGTATCATAACCTAGTTCCATGCCACAGATTGTGTGGGATTCTCTTCTTAGTGAAGTAGTTTTGCGCCAGGGCTGACCTGAGAAGTGGACAGATTTTCTTTCTTTTCTTTTCTTTTCTTTTCTTTTGCAAAAGTGGTGTTTCTTCTTGATGGTGTGCTAATTTAAGCATCTTACCAGGATGTCATACTTGTTTTACATGGTTGGTGAGGAGCACCATTCATTAAAATACCTTTCATCTGCCATAAGTACATAGACATCCAAAAACCATTAGTATAACTGAACACCAGCCATTTTGTTATATGTATACACCAAATTTCTCCTTTATTGACTGTGTATTTGTGATCAGGTATAAGAAGGTAAACATACATCAGTGATACAAACAATACAAGCCTGATTGCTCAGGTAAAACAAGCAGTTACTTTGGACAGCAGTATTTTAGAAGTGTCAGTGAAGTGGCACAAGATCAGAGATGTGCAACCCAGAATAACTTGTAATATTACAAAGTTTGAGTCCAGTGGCACCTTTAAGACCAACAAAGTTTAATTCTTGAAATGTGCATGCACACGAAAGTTTATACCCAGAATTAAACTTTGTTGGTTTTACAGGTGCCACTGGACTCAAACTTTGTTCTATTGCTTCAGACCAACCTGAATCTATTTGTAATATTACAGAAGATACTGGGTCACAACTCCTGATGGCTCATATTTGCAATAATCTGAATGTTGTGCCAAGCATTCTTTACAACACCACAAGAAATTCTGTAGATATCCTCTTGGATTATGCACTGCAGCCTTTGTATACTGCTAACATAGTTAATTCCTGTCCTGTGATCATGGACTGCAGACTTAGCTTTCCCCCACCCCCATCAAGTCACAGCCAATTTATGGTGATCCTATAGGGTTTTCAAAGCAAGAGATGTTCAGAGGTGGCTAGCCATTGCCTGTCTCTGCATAGTGACCCTGCTATTCCTTGGTGTTTGTGATGCCCCTTATCCAGTCACACAGAGTGCCTATTATCCCCTACAACCTCTCTTATGGGTTATACATAGCTGAGGACATCACACTCGCCATCCTTGTCTCTTTTAAAATCTACATTGAGTCATGACCATCTCGTACCTCAGATCCTCTCTCTCAATCCTGGAGACCTCCACAGACAGGGTAGCCCAGCTCCCCTTAATAATCAGCCCTCACTCACACAGAGCTATTGGGGTTGGGGCTTAAACACTGTTCCAATCACTCACTGCCTCCATTCATTTATATTCTATAATATATGCATGTAGGCTCAGATATTAAATTGTGTGTGTGTGTGATTCTTTCCCTCAGACACACAACCCACAGGGTTAATCAAAACAAGAAACTTTTATTTAGAAGAACAAAACACTGGAAAAAGTAATGTCTAAGAAACAATATTTCCCTTCCAATGAGCTTCTGAACTGAGGTCCTATACATACAACTGGGATCCTTTTGTTACAAATTTACTATTTTCTTCTATATAGTTCCCCTCAGTCAGAAAAACCCTTTTCACCTCAGCCCTTAAACAGTCCTTCTTTCTCTCTGCTAACACCGTAACTGCCATTTTTCAATGGCTGTTTTCAAGTCTCCTGCTCGCAACATTCCACCAGCTCTTATTGGTTGCTCTAGCCTGTCCGTCACAATGTTATAATAGAATTCCAGTATAAACACTTTCTTGTTGCACTGTCATCTCTGGTTTTGCAGGTTTTGGTAGTGTTTTTAAATGTATACCACCTTTTTGACCACAGATGATAATGGGTGAAAAAATTGTGTGCCGCACACAATAAACAATGATAAGACACTATAGGCTACAACATGCTATAGGCAACAATGTGCTGACTATTGTCTGACTGTCTCCAGGTTCTATAACATTATTGATGTAGGCCCAGAAAAGAGACTTCCTGTGAGTTCCAGGTGGCTCCTCAGTGCCTACGTGCACACACACACACAAACACAAACACACACACACACACACACACACACACATACTGTAGGGGTGGTAGTAGTAGCTTCTCTTCCTTCTGTTTACTGCCACAGCCTTTCAGCTCATAATCACTAGTGTAACTGAGCATATGTCTTTGGTGACCACATCTGGGCAGCTTCTTTTGCAAAGGTGAATAGTGTCCTACAATGACCACAAAGGAAGACTAGGCAGAGGACTTTAACAGGAGTAATCTCAACAGCAGTATCTGCCTGTCGCTACCCTGCATCAGAGCTCACTAACATTGTCAGCCCCAGATTCAGTGGTCAATTTCAAGGCCGCTGGTCACTTTTAGGCCCCCTGCTAAATGATGTGTTCCAGCAAATACTGTGCTGCAATGATTCTGACCCCTGGTTTTGGATCTGCCTATCTACTCTGTATAAACAGTATGATTCTACATCTCTACATCTAATTGGGATTTGTTGGAAAATAGATATGCACTGTATATTTTCCCCAATAAATCTAAGCCCAAATACATTAGAATACATAGGCAGAATCAATTACATAGTTCCTTCCTGCTTCGGTGCTGAGTTCGTTCTGTTGGCAACCTGTGGGAGTGTGGGAGGACAGGGAAATGGTGGGTGCCATCAGCATAATGGGATTACATCACTTCCAGGGAAAACCCAGAAGTGACATTAGTCTAATCTAGGAATTGCTGGAAACACTATGGTTTTACCATAGATGATGGTTTTAAGGTAGGTGATTTTTTTTAAAAAAAAATCCTCACCAGTTGCTGGACCAGTGTCAGGAAATGAGAGCTGGGGA
This sequence comes from Gekko japonicus, assembly GCF_001447785.1. Classification (NCBI taxonomy): domain Eukaryota; kingdom Metazoa; phylum Chordata; class Lepidosauria; order Squamata; family Gekkonidae; genus Gekko; species Gekko japonicus. Next base: position 1,350,026 of record NW_015165835.1, on the reverse strand, counting down.
TGGCAGTTCCGTGCCCTGACCACAAACCTGGGAACCCTATTTCCTGTCAAGCCAGGAGACATTTTGTTCAGCAGTAACTATGTTGCTTCCCTGCCTGTGTGGTTTGGGGATATAGATGTTACCAGAGCAGCATGGGAACAAGTCTCATGGAAGCAGGGCTGCATCCACATGGATATTTTGCTTCCAAACAGGAGGATTTTTATTTTTAGTATTTATACAATGTCCTTCTCTATCTGTCCACTTCTCAGGTTTTTCCTGCTTTGCTCCATTCTGACCCAAACCTGTTTGATCCAACCTTTTCTGAAATAATACAGTCCAACTGCGTAGTTAATTAACTGTGTAATTACATTGGTAATTGTCACTATACTGTAGCAGGGCAGGAATTCACTGCTCATCCAATCCTGTGGATGGTCTGTTGCTGCTGCAAATGCCTCTGCAGAATCACTGCCGTACTGATGCAGCCTAGATCGGTTTTTTGATGATTTGTGGATCAGCCCAAAATTTACTTCCCTGCTTGGGCTAGACAATAGAGTGGCAACCTATCTCTTCCAAGTCTAGCTGACCACAAAAACCTTGATGCTACACACAAACGAGGGTTCTCTTCCAAGGATATGGAATGTGTAGTAAAACCTTTTAATTTTTCAAATAGTCTTTTTGCTTCCTTAAGGATTTGGGATTTTAGACATACTGCATGTCCCCATGTGGTCCTCCTCCCTTATTTTTCTTTAGATGAGATTTTTGTAGGCCTGCCAGGTATGTGTGTGCATGTGTGGCCAGGCACACCATTTTTCTACATCGGCTTATTTTATACTTGGGCAGGCCTGTTTTCTTCCGAAAGCAAGTTCATCAATCTGCATTAGATGATACACTGAGGATCTTGTCAGGGCTTTGGAGCCTTAGATTCTTACAAAGTACAAATGAATGAGGTTATTTTTACCATGGCTCTCAGATTTCAAGAAAAAAAAGAAAGAAAGATATCTGCCCTCTTCAGTAATTCAATGTGTATAATTGTTCAGCTGTGCGGTGCATTCAGTGATAGGTTACCACATGCTATCAATTGTAAACTCAAAATGCCAAATATGCCTTTAAAATTATTAGATAACACATTTTTAGAGATATTCAGTTACTAGATAATTGAAGATATTGGACTTAAAATGTTTAATATCCAAGCTATGATAAAAAAATTAAGTGCTTGATCAATAGACTTCATGGCTTGAAACATTTGAATGCTTCAACTAAATGGCAAGCTTTTCCCGTGGGTTCAATCAATTTTTTAAAAATAAGGTATAACATAGAATTTAACAGAAACACCATTCTTTTTTTCATTTTGTTTTGTTTTGTGATTACATGGAAGGGTCAGTTCCATGACTGGCCACCATTATTTTTATCAATCTCTGCCCTGTTCTGGCGTATGACATTATTGTACCTAAAGAAGTAAACAGGACATAGAGCAAGCTCCACCTACAGTGTTTAATGCCATAAACTATTTAAAGTAAACTACAAAGTGTGCCCTTTTAAGTCTGAGATGACATAGTATATTACTTCACGTTATAATAACCTAACGCAGGCTTGCAAAACTTGTGGCCACCAACCCAAACATGAACTAATGGCCAAATAGTGGATCCAAAGAAAATAAAATGCTAAACCAAAAAAACATTTAATATCATGTATTAAGACCAACCAAAATGACGCAAAAATGTTGCAAGCTTTTGAGTTTTTTAAAACTCTTTATCAGGTTGGATGTTAACAAAATGGCAGGGAAGCAAATGTCTCTAACACCAAACAATGTGTTTTCTGCTTAAATTGCCTCAGCTCAAAAACTGAGAAAATCCGTAGTGGCAAACAAATGCAGAAAGGACCACTGCTATCATGTTCTTTCCAGAAATCCAGTGGTACCGGCAGGGCTATTTTTGGGCAGGAACGCACAGGAACGGAGTTCCGGCTGGCTCCTGAGTTGGCCATGCCCAGCAGGAACTCGTTAGCATAATAGGCCACACCCAAGAGCAGAAACTCATTAGGATTGGCTACATTAGGGGTGTGTGGCCTAACATGCAAAGAAGTTCCTGCTACAAAAAAAAGCTCTGGGTTTTGACAACAAACAAGGTAAACAGAATAAGAAGCAAAAGGTGCGTGTGGCTGGATGACCACACTTCTGGTAACATGGGGGTGCGACCTAATAGGATAATGAGCTGTGATGTCAGGGGTGTGGCCTAATATGCTAATGAGTTTCTGATCTTGGGTGTGGCCTATTATGCTAATGAGTTCCTGCTGGACTTTTTCTACAAAGAAAGCCCTGGGTACCGGATACTAAATTTACTCTGTGACCAAATGCCTCCATCGTAAATCTGCAGGACTCTCCAGAAAGGAGCAAACTAAAAGGCCTTAAGATCATGACCTGAATCTTTCCCCTCCCGGACGCACCCTTTTATTTATTTACATCATTTATAGTCTGCCTTTCTCACTAAGACTCAAGGTGGATCACACAGTACAATACAATTGAATCAACAGGAATGGGACATCCAACAAACAATGCAATGGGGATTGGATTGCAAACATCTGAAAGCAGAGCTGAAACTAGGGTTGCCAGGTCCTACTTGGCTGCTGGCAGGGGGGGTCTAGGGTCCGTTTCAGGATCACATCATCAACATTGGGATGATGCTCTAGTTTTGTGGCAAAACTATGATTTGAGCCCGATTTTACCATAGAGTTTTGCCCCAAAACTAGAGTGTCACCCTCTGATGTCAGCAACATGATGATGCCACTTCCGGGTGACATCATTATGTCATGTTTGGGGGCTTTTGGGGGCAGGGTTTCCCCCGCCAGCCAGCTGGCCGGCAGCAGAAAGGGACCCGCAAAAGTGGGGGAACCCCCACCCAGACTGGCAGCCTGGCAACCCTAGCTGATACAAGCATAATTACTAACATGACATGCTAAGTGATGCAGAAATTACATAATAAGATCATACATGTAGCAACAGGCAATATGTATAGTATAGTAGTATAGTACACAATGCATATGCATCTTTCTGAAACATCTCATTACTATATAGCTCTATTACCTATGTAAAAAAGCCCTCCTGAATAATCCAATTTTGCATAATTTGTGGAGGGCGGAGCCTTACTGACCTCATCCAGCAGGCCATTCCACAAAGTGAGGACCATGCCCATTAGAAAGGTGGCCCCTGCAGAAGGCCCTGCTCAGGTGACCAAAGCTATTGCGGTGTAGCAAAGGAAGGGGCAGTCCTACAGATACGATGAATGCAGGCCATGAAGGGCTTTGTATGTGATAGCGAATACCTTGAATTGAGCCCAGTAACTGATGGGCAGCCAATGAAGTGACTGAGAAATGGGAGTAATATGCATGCTTCTCCTAGCTCCTGTTAATAACCAAGCTCTGGCATTCTGCCCTAGCTGGAGTCTCTGAGTTTACTTTAAGGGGAGACCTATATAGAGTGCATTATAGTAGTCTAGTCTTGATGTTATTGTGATATGAATACAGGTATCCAGATTTACTAGTAGTTACAGAGAGCTCAAAAGTGGCACACTATTGGTCTTAATAAATAGCATTACATTGATTTTGTTTTTTGAATTTTCCTTTTTTTTCCTGCCTATTTTGCACTGCAAAAATGAAAGGGTTGACTAGCACATATTTTATATATGCCCGGTGAATTGCATTTGGATTGCTAGGATGTTGGCAAGCCTGTCCTAGAAAGTAATGGAGACCAAAGAGATTGATCAGAGCAACTGAACTGGCAAATGAAAGTATTTTCCCATATTTAGAAAAAAGCTTACAGTGCAGTCCTAAACAGAACTGAAGTAAATCAATTTAGAAGGATGTAATTCTGCTTAGTATTGCAATGTTAATCAGTTTCATATTATGACAACTTACTACTGCTTTAAATCAAAGGGGTTATTTCTTATATATATGTGTGTGTGTGTGTGTGTGTGTGTGAGTGTGTGTGTATATGTGTATGTATATATATATGTGTGTGTGTATATATGTGTATATGTGTATATATATATATATGTATGTGTGTATATGTGTGTGTGTATGTGTGTATATGTGTGTATATATATATATGTGTGTGTGTGTGTGTGTATATATTTGTATATGTATATATATATACATACACACACACACACTCAGTTATTCATACTTTTGGACATGTTCTATACTTTAGTTTCTACATATTATTGAAATTAATTTGTTTCTTTTCTACATTTTTCTTTTTATATGTACTATTGTTTTTTTAAGCACAGTATCTGATGTATCTTACTTTCTGACTATTGCTGCATGTCCAATGGGACTACTATAACATTCCAGACTTCTGAAAAATGCTTTAAAGGGTCCAATAAATATTTAACATTTTTAAAGCTTTTCTGAAACATTTTTACTCCACCTTTAATGACATAAACACAAAAATAAATGCTGGTATGACCTCAAATTTTTCACCCTAAACATGGACGGACCTGTATTACCAACACTCCAGTAAAAGTTTTATTAATTCATTGGCAGGTACAGTTCTCTTTCTAGTTAAGGCAGTGGTAAAGCAATCAATGATTGCATGCCCAAAACAGCTTTATAGAGCAATAAACTGGTTTGGAAATATATCACAAGATTTTAAAAAAATGTTTTAAGAATGGAAGCATTAATAAATTTATCACTAAAGATGCAGGTCACTTCAAGAAAGTATGTTTTACAATGTTTGGTAGGGGTTACTTATAGGCAAATGTGCATAGAATTGCAGATTTAAGCAATCAGTGCTTTTGCTTTGGTATTAGTTTTCATTTATGGCATTGTGCCAAAAACAGCTCACACATTAATCTGAGTTATAAAAAGTTGATTTCATTAGGAATTTAATCAAGCCATGTCCCTTGTGCAAAGGTATTTACTGCTAATTATATTATTGAAACAAAGTTGTTTTCTGATATCCCAGTCTACTGCAGAATTCTGATATCCATGAGCTTCATTGTCTATAGTCGTGATCATGATCATGCTTGTGTTCTCACGGATTAACCATGAGGGAAGTGTTGCCATTCTCCTCTGACCTTTAGCATCCACTACTCCAAAACCAGCATATTATGAGAGGCTTCCCTGTAGAGTCTCACTTTCTCACACTTTTTGGTACCACTGGGAGAACCTGTAGAACATCCACGGAGAACTGAATTTATTTATTTATTTATTCGGATTAACCATGAGGGAAGTGTTGCCATTCTCCTCTGACCTTTAGCATCCACTACTCCAAAACCAGCATATTATGAGAGGCTTCCCTGTAGAGTCTCACTTTCTCACACTTTTTGGTACCACTGGGAGAACCTGTAGAACATCCACGGAGAACTGAATTTATTTATTTATTTATTATTTAGATTTTTATCCCGCCATCCCCGTAGGCTCAGGGCGGCTTACAAGGCACACTGCCAATATAATACATCCATAAAACATTAAAAATATTAATATTAAATAGTAATTAGTATCAAATATTAAAACATCATATATACAAAACAGTATCCTGTGCTCACTTTCTAATAACAAGATGGCGATCTCCTAAAGTCTCATCCTCTTTTTCGAGGTGCCGACATCATGATGACCCTGTCCACAGTCTTGGGGCATAGATGTTACCATAATGATGGCGGCTCCTATTCGAATGCCTGGTGGAAGAGCTCTGTCTTGCAGGCTCTGCGGAACTGTGCTAGGTCCCGCAGAGCCCTGATCTCCTCTGGGAGCTCGTTCCACCAGATAGGAGCCGCCACCGAAAATGCCCTATTCCTGGTCGTCACCCGTTTCACAACCCGGGGACCTGGGACATCCGCCAGGTTCTGAGTCCCGGACCGTAGTGCTCTTGGGGGCATATGTGGGGAAAGACGGTCCCTCAGGTAGGCTGGTCCCTGGCCATATAGAGCTTTAAAGGTAATAACCAGCACTTTGAAGCGCACTCGGAACGCTATAGGCAACCAGTGCAGCACTTTCAGCACAGGCTGGATGTGCTCTCGTCTAGGAAGATCCATCAACAGCCTGGCTGCAGCATTCTGCACTAGTTGCAGCTTCCGAATTTGCGACAAAGGCAGCCCCATGTAGAGAGTGTTACAGTAGTCTAGCCTTGAGGTAACCGTCACATGGATCACAGTGGCTAAGTCCTCCCAGTCGAGAAAGGGAACCAACTGCCGCGCCAGCC
>NW_015165835.1:1317824-1342661 GCF_001447785.1 Gekko japonicus | reverse complement strand
ATGGTACCGCTATTGCAGCGATCCGGTCCACCATAACTCCAGCCGCGAAAATCAGATCGAGCGTGTGCCCGGCGCGATGCGTGGGAGCCGTGATCACCTGGGAGAGTCCCAGTGCCGCCATGGACGACACCAGGTCCGCAGCCCGGCTGGAGGCCGCGTCCTCGGCATGGCCGTTGAAATCACCCACGACCAACAGTCGGGGGTGCTCCAACGCCCAGCCTGATATGGCCTCCAGCAGGGACGGCAGGCTATTGGCCGGTGCGCTAGGCGGTCGGTACACCACCCAAATCGCCAAACTCTCCTCAGCCTCCAGCATCGCCCCGACACACTCCATGCCCGCGATCTCCACAGCCGGAAGTGCCCTGAAGGAGTAAGCCTCTCGAATGAACATAGCCACTCCTCCCCCCCGCCCCTTTGTCCGTGATTGGTGAAGGACCGAGAACCCCGGGGGGGCCAGCTGGGTAAGAGCCACAGTCTCCCCCTCCCTCACCCAGGTCTCGGTCACGCATGCCAGGTCAGCTTGTTGATCGCTGACAAAGTCCCGCAGGACAGCAGCTTTGTTGTTAATCGACCTGGCATTGCACAACACCAATGACGGAGAGGGGTTCTCCGTGGCCCCACTGTCAGTCACCCTCGGGATGGGCTTTAGGCAGGAAGGGTGCTGAGCCATACCATTTGTAGGGATCCAGGTCAGACAGGACAGTCTCCGAACACAGAACCAGCTAAGGAATGCTTCTCTCAGTTGAGGAAAAATAGGTCCTTCCATAACCAGCCAGAGAACTAAAGTATGACAAAATGTGGCTATCCATGCTCTTGCAAAAGTGAAACTTTTTAAAAGAGTAATATTGGGGTGTGATAAATTATGCACCCAACTATCTGTCCATTCATTCTGAATAACATACAAAATGCAGATATCTACATCTCTCTGCACACATTGACGAACAGGCTATTTTGTTCCTCAACTGTATTTGAAGTTCTTCATCTCACATTACGCTTTCACTGTTGTCCTTCCCTCACCAGTTCTTCACCATCTGCTTTGCTCTCAAAAATACCTGCCTGCATTTCAGCATAGTATCCTTCCTATCCCTGTCTCAAGCGCTTCCCAGGTGAAATGGCCCTTTACTCTCTCATGGCACCCTGTGAATTTTTTTGCAAACTGCTGTTTTAATGGCTAGTTGTTTTTATATTGATAATATATTATTTTAAATTGTAAGCCACCTGGAGCAGGACTCTGAAGAGGCAAGCATAGACATCTCATAAATAAATAACCAAACTTCCTGTGTGAACCAAACTGTTCTTTGTTTTCCCCTCAAATGGCGTGGCCCCGCCCCCAGCGTGCGACGTCACTTCCGGGTGATGCGCACGCGGCGCGGCACACGCACGTCTAAGACGCCAGCCAGGAGCCCCCCGCTCCCGGCCAAAAAACATTTGGCAACCCTAAACTTAGTTTAAAAAAATCAAGTGACATTTGAACATTTTCTTACCTGGACAAACATGGGATTTAAATTAGAAGCATGGTAATGTTCCAGTGTACTATATCTATTTATTTACTTCATTTATACCCCATCTTTCTCTCCAATGGAGACTCCTCCTCCCTTTTATTATCACAACTGTCCTGTGAGATGGGTTAGGCTGAGAGTGTTCGATTGGCCCAAGGTCACCCAGCAACCTTCTTTGGCACGGTGGGGATTTGAACCCGGGTCTCCCAGATCCTAGTCCGACTCTCTAAGCGCTACAGCATGATGGCTCTAAATGCACTATTATTTATTAAACTTCAGATATCGCTGAACATATTTCAGATATATCTTGGATGAAGTTATTATTGGAGCACAAAAAACTTAGGGTCATTTGATTTGTGATTTACCAAGAAGGATATAAATATTTGGTAGCAATCACATGTGAGATGCCATTCTTTCTTTTGAACCAATGCAGGAAAACAGTTACACATTACAGGAAAGTGCACGGCACTGTGATTCTGTCCGCTAGGCCTCATTTCACATTCTCTAGCAATCAGGGCTTGAAAATAGTGGAAGGATATAGGAATACAGCACCTCGTGTCATTCATCAATTCATCTGGATGACTAAAATCCTCCGGATAAATAAAAGCTCCCAAAGGCCTGATTCCAACTCAGTATTTATCAGTTAGGAAGATGGCTTCAACAATATAACTACTTACAATTGGATTTGAAACAGCAGGGAGAAAAATGAGGTAGCTCTTTAGAGACCTCATGTGAGACACGGAGGGTTCTCTTGAGAGAAGTAAGTGAATGTTAAATGTAGCACAGCTGGTGTCTTAACTTTCAGAGTGAATAGTATGGGGGGGGGGTGTCTCATAAATATCAAATGATGCAGAACAACCTAGAAATGAGTGAAGCACATAAATTGTTATGGAAAATGTATATCTGTTTTCTTATCATTATTTATACTATATTAATATTCAGCTGAAATTGTGGTTGGCACACATGACAGCTGAATGAATAATAGTCCCTTCTGCAGAGATTGCTCAGTATAAATCCTCAGTGGTGACAATGAATAGAAACATACAATGCGTAAGGCTGAGGAAGACACCAAACTCATGTGGACTTGCAATTCAAATGCGTAGCCAATAAACAACATTGTTTCAACAGTCAGTTTTGGTAAGTCATAGTTCCATACCATCTGTGCACTTATTTAGCACTAAGATATTTTTAAGTGACTTATTTTATTTATTTATTTATCTATTTATGTTATTTATAGATTCAGGTGGGTAGCCATGTATGCACACTTGAAGTGTGAATGCACATGAAAGCTTATACTCAGAATTAAACTTTGTTGGTCTTAAAGGTGCCACTAGACGCAAACTTTGTTCTATGTTATTTATAGTCTTTCTCCCTGAGACTCAAGGTGGATTACATAATGTAAGTCCTTACAATTAATAGGATGAAGAGACATATAATAAACAATGTAATAGGACTAGGATTGCAGAACTCTGAAATAAGGCATACATATTAAGCATGATAGGTTTTACAATGCAACAAATGGTATTACATAATCAGAAATATAATGCGCACTGAGAGCAAAATAAAAATATACGGCAAAAGATAATACATATCGGTAATATAGTCCACAGCCATGTTCCCTCTTCTTCCTGGATCATTCTGTCATAATGCACCCTTATTCCTTTATAAAAATGTCATCATGAACAGTTCTTTTTACATCATTTGCAGAAATTTGTGGGAACTTTCGTGACTTACTCACCCGTAGGGCGGGGGCCAGAACAGAGAATGCACATGTATGGGCAGTTGTTGATCTTGCCCATTAGCAAGGTGGCACCTTTAGAAGGGCTTGTTCAGATGAGTGAAGTTGTCATGGTGAAATATAAGAGGAAAGACAATTCTGAAGATATGATGGTCCAAGGTCACAAAGTGATGCCCAGTATTTTGAATTGAACCTGTTAAATAATGGGTAGCCAAAGGAGTAACTGCAGAATGGGTGTAATATGCATTCACTGCCTAGTTCCTGTTAATAACTGAGCTTATTCCCTTACAAGAAGAATATTGAATTACCTTAATTTGTTCTTGATTCTTTCTCTACAATAGGCATTATATTTATAACTATCTTCTGCTTCTTTTTTTGTTTTCTTTCCTTAGTTAGTAACTTCATTTATACCCCACTTTTCTCCCCAATGATGACCTCAAGTGGCTTACATTTATTGCCTTTCCTCCATTTTATCCTTACAACTGCCCTGTGAGGTACGTTTGGCTGAGAGTTGGTAATGGGCCCAAGGTCACCCAGTAGGCTTCCACAGCAGATGAGAACCTGGGTCTCCCAGCTTCTAGTCTGACACTATAACCACTACACCACACTAATTCTAAAGAGAAAATTTAAACCACTCAACCACACTAGATCTCAAGGGGATATTTAAACAAAATTACTGCTTTGTTTTACGTGTTTCAGAGATTTACAGCTTCATCCTAAATATGTTTACTTGGGAAGAAGCTCTGTTGATCTGAATGGGATTTAACTGCATTAAAATATACTTAAGATCCCAATTCTTAGTATAAGAATTGCCAGCATAGCCTGCTTTAGCTTAGTCTTTTAGTACAACAGATGGAGAAGAAATAGGACTGGTTGGAGGGAAAGTCTGCAAGTTTATGCTCTGTTCCTCCTCCTTGAAACTAGGCTTGCCAAGCCCCCGCTGGGGGCGGGTAAATTCCCACCCGGGAGGCCCGTTACCCACCGGTGGTGGATCGGGCCCTGGGGGAACTCCACCCCCTGCTGGAGGGCATCCCCAGCGTGATGATGTCACCCGGAGGACATCATGCTGGCAACGTTGTGGGGGGGACACTCTGTGAATCGAAGGAAAACTCTATGGTTTTCCCTCGAGTCACGGTGCCCTGCCCCAACGTGGGCGACACAATGACATCACTTCCGGTGACGTCATCGTGGCACGCAAGTGCAAAGCACGCGCACGGGGAGACTCCCAACAGAGCCAGGAATCACCCCGCTTTGCCGGTAAGTCGAGTTAGCAACCCTACTTGAAACAAACAAAAAAGGTTTTAGACATGGCATAAATTGGGAAACATACTGAGCTGTTTCTGAAACACAATAATCATGCCTGAACCCAGATACATTAATGTCTAAGTTGGAAAATCAAAATGATGACTCCACATGAAAGTAATGAACTAATATATTAAATAGCTGCAACCCCCCCCCTTTGCAATGGCACCTAAAATTTGCCATCTGACAGTAGAGTTAATCCAAAAATAAACATATAACTGTGAAGGGCATCAGTATGCTTCTGCTACTGCCAACAGTATTAAATCATGTTTCATTTAAAGATTATGTAAACCTTTACAAGTGTAGCATCAACATTGTACAAAGTAATCTTTAACGTAATTAGGAATTTTTCTTTCTTTTCTTCAGTAGTATCCTAGTTATTATATATATGTTGGGTGAGGTGGAAGGTTTCTATATTTTCTCTAAGCATAGATTTTATCTGCCTCATTAGACCATGTTTGCCCAAGATGTAATATCTAAAAAAATAAAACACAATTTTATTTTTGGCTGTGATCACACACACTGAATAATGCACTTTCAATCCAATTTCAAGGCACTTTCCAACTGGATTTTGTCAGTACACACAGTAAAATCCAATTGGAAAGAGCATTGAAAGTGGATTGAAAGTGCATTATTTAGTGTGTGTGATTGCAGCCTTTATTTGATATCCTTGAAAGTAGGCAAGTGTCATGTAAATTTTGATGATAACCATGATCCTGTGGTTTTCCCCCACTCAATGCATTTCTTTACTCTGGGATGGATAGCAGAGATGGCTTTAAAGCAAAACTCCAGAGGTGAAAGTACAACTAAAGCTATTCAACCCATTTCCTTTCAGAGAGATCATTTCCTCTTGGCACCACACACTTTGTTTTTGTCTTACAGCAAAAATGTTGTTTAACATGTTGCACACAGTCTCTAACATCCTAGATTATGGATTTTATGAAGCATTTTACTTCTACTAAAAGGTGTTCTTTATTTTAAGTAAGTAGTGGAAAATTTAAAGTGAATTCTTTAAACAAGAACAATCATTTGGGAAACCAGCCACTTTTTCTGCATTTGGCTGATAACTTTATCACTCAGCTAGGAATAAGGCCTGTTGTGGAAATAAATACAATGAGCTCTAGAAAGAGACTCTGGGTGGGTGCCCTGGCTTTGGGCACTCAGCGTCAATTTGCTGTGGCGAACTCAGCAGGGGATAATGACACAGAACTTACCGTTTTCTCCAGGTGAACTGGAGAAATGGCTGGTTTGGAGGATAGAGTCTATGGCATTGTACCTGTCTGAGAACCCACCCCTTCTCAAACCCCACCCACTCCAGGCTCCACCCCTCAAATCTCTAGAAATTTCCCAACCTAGAGTTGGCAACCCTATCTCCTTCCCAGCCAACCATCAACCTACCTTTATCTGACCCTCTGACTTCAGCTTCCCATCTCCCCACACACAACTGAAGCTTCTACCTTGGAAAAGTACAGTCTTTCTCCTCCTCAGTGGGGATCCAAGGAGAAGGGCAAGCAACCTCAGCAGGGTATAATGACTCAGAGTCCACCCTGCAAAGCAGCCATATTCTCCAGGGGAACTGATCTCTGCTGTCTGGAGAGCAGTTTTAATTCTAAATGATCTCCAGCCCTCACCTGGAGAATGGCAACAATGGTTCCCCAGGAGGAAATGGCTGGTTTGGAGGGTGGAGTCTATGGCATTGTCTGAGCTCCACCCCATCTCAAACCCCACCCTCTCCAGACTCCACCTCTCAAATCTCCAGGAATTTCCCAACCCAGAGGTAGCAACCCTATTTCCTTCCCAGCCAACCATCAGCCTACATTTATCTGCCCCTCTGACTTCAGCTTTCCATCTTCCCCACACACCTGCAGCCTCTATCTAGGAAAAGTACAGTCTTTCTCCTCCTCATTAGGGACCCAAGCAGTAGGGAAGTGACCTCAGCAGAGTATAATGACACAGAGTCCACCCTGCAGAGCAGCTGTTTTTTCCAGGGGAGCTGATCTCTGCGATCTGGAGAGCAGTTTTAGTACTGAGTGATCTCCAGCCCTCCCCTGGAGATTGGCAGCAATGGTTCCCCAGGTGGAAAAGTACAGTCTTTCTCTGCAGTGGAGACCAAAGCAGTTTACATCATTCTCCCCTCCCCCTTTTGATCTGCAGAACAACCCTGTGAGGTAGGTTAGGCTGAAAGTCTGTGACTTGTCCAAAATCATTCACTCAACTTCCACAGCAGGAACCTGGGTCTGGCAGACCCTGATCTGAAGTGCTAACTGGTACACCTAGGGTAGCCAACCTCCAGGTGGAGCCTGAAGATCGCCAGATATCAGAATTGAACTCCAGGCAACAGATCTCTTCCCTCCTGGAGAAAATAACTGCTTTGGAGGGTAAGCTCTATGGCACTCTATTCAGCTGAGGCCTCTCCCCTCCCGAAACTCTGGTTTCCATAGACTCCACCACAAAATACCCAGGAATTTCCCAACCTGGAGCTGGTAACCCTAGTCCTGGACTGGCCCCAATGAGTTTCCCACAAAGGCCTGGAAAGGGCCTCCTTTCTTTGCCTTTTTACTGACAGAATCGAGCTTGGTTGTCTAGCAACAGCCACTGAGGGAAAAGTTAGTCCTACAGGAGCCAATCTGGAGAAGTTTCTTCTAACAGGGAACAGTGGCTGAGGCGGCAGTGGGTGGGGAAGAGGAGTAGACCCAGCACCCAGACAATGGCACATGAGTACTCTTGATTGGCACAATAAGGACCAATGGCTGATGAAGCACACAGCACAGCCAATAGGATAGCTGGAAATGGCCAACACGTTAGGCCAATTATATATATCAGATAAGGGTGTCCTGATGCTAATTCATCCAGTACTGGGTAACAAAATACATGTACCAATTGGATGCTGTACATGTGGTTTAGTGTGGCATCACACCATATAAGAGAAATGTATTCATTGCATAGATTCAGGTGGGTAGCTGTGTTAGTCTGAAGCAATAGAACAAAGTTTGAGTCCAGTGGCACCTGATTCTGGGTATAAGTTTTCATGTGCATGCTCACTTCTTCAGATTTAAACTTTGTTGGCCCTAAAGGTGCCACCGCACTCAAACTTTGTATCAATTGCATGTGTGACATTGCTTACAGGTGATATCTGGCTAAATCTGGGCCCTCAGTTGCTATACATTTAGCAATAGCATGCTACAGCAATTGTTGTGCAGGTCACAGATCTTTTGTATGCTAACTTTGAAAACATAGGGAAGGTGATATACTATAAATTAGATATCAGCAGCTTGGAACACAGGTAATCATCTCTTACACGTCACACTGAAATCAGGCTTGATTTCACTTCCAGGTTTGCCCTCATAATGCCCAATACCAGAAAATCCAAAAACAATAGGGAACACTTAGGGTGCGTTCAGACGGGGCATTTACAATGGTATAGGTGCCGGTTGGAATCGGTGTACTTACCGGCGTTCACACAGCGAACATCTGCCTTCTGTCCCTAACCGTTGTAAAGAGCTTTACACCGTTGTATTCTGCCACTAGGTCCCCAAATGGTTGTATCCTGAGTACAATGGTTGTAATCGCTTTACCCCTGTCTGATCGCTCTCCAACGTTGTAGAGCCAGTTCCGTTCGGAAGCCCGAGGCTTCCGATTTTCGCCCGCCATTTTTTTTTAGGTCGGTGATATGCGCTTGGGCGAAGCTTCGCCCTGGCATTTGTTTAAAAAGAAAAGAAAAGGTCCTTAGTTTAACGTTTTGGAGGAGTCCGGGACCTCAGGGAGGCCAGTTTGGTCTTTAAACTTTAAAGGTAAGTCCTTACCTTTAAACTTTAAATGTAAGACGGGGTGTTTTGCGCATGCGTGAAGATCGCCATTCTGTGGATGGCTGCCTATGCGCATGCGCAAACTGAGTTTTTTTAATAAAAAAAACCCCGCTGACGCCTGCTGCATGTGAACTGGCATACAGCGATGGGCTCCGCAGACAGGAGGTAAGTGTCATCGCGTTTCAGCCAGCATAAACTGCACCGGTTGGAACTGGTACAGTTTATGACGGCTGAAACGCCCCGTCTGAACGCACCCTTAGTGTACAAGTATAGCCACAAACAACAACCACCAAGGGAAGACCATCTATAATCCACAACTATATGTGTTCAAAACTGTATATTGCATTCATTGAAATACAAAACCCAAGGCAAAGTAGCTTAGTGGACCCACAGTAATAATATTACATTTAAAGTTAAGCTTATCTGTTGCAGTTCAGCCTTAATTTATTTGGGGAAAGGTATAACTGAAAACCTATGGGACTTACTTCCAAGTAAACATGCTTACTTCTGAAACCTTATCCTTACAAATCGTTTGAAAAAGATTGCCATAGCAATATTGAATGTTTAATTCGGAGAACCTTGCATGTTTTCTCTCCCCTGGTTAATACAGAACTTGCCACTATGTATTTTGACCCACTGGCTTAATACAAACTCTGAGCATGGAATGTTCTTTTCCTAGCCTGAAATGCCCTTATGTGGCCACCATTAAAACATATTGAGTGACCCCACTTCCACAATATAGCTTATTCTATAACTTTCAGGTTGGTCTACGTATCACTTTAGAGTAATTTTGTAGAGTAAATAAGTCATATGAAGTTTTGGTTCATAGTTTTAAACACATTTTATGTAAATACATATTTTAAAGGAAATTTGTTATAAAACATTGAAAGTGTGTAACGAGAAAGCATTTACTGAAGGCTCCATTGTAGTTTAAACACTAGCATTGCCTATTGAGAACAATGTGCCTAATAGGAAAACCTGTTAAAATATTTTCCCACCACACAACTCTCCAGCCAGAAACAATTTTGAACAATGGTTTCACTTTTTAGTAATGACATTCTGAGCAGGCTCATTGTTCAAAACTGGTCCCACAGATATCTAATTTTTAGTAGGATAAAATGTATTATTAGCCAGAAAATTTATCTCGTACTTTACTGACTTAAGAAAACTATGTCACCATATGTGGTGCCTTATGACTTCTCTAACTACTGTTTTCTAGAAACGAACAAATTTTGTCACAGCAGCCTGATCCGTGACAGATTTTAACTGCCGTAGGGCGTTTATGGACCAGAACTGTGGAGTCTGTTTAAACTCATCAGAAAGTGAGTTTAATGAATAGGCTTAAAGCCTCATCTATTTGCTGCTATTTTATTGTTTGTTAAGTTGGCTAAACTGATTCACGGTTGTTCTCAGTATTGCTGTTCTCATTCTCACATCTATAAGATAGCTCATGGTAAAAATTCACTCTGTACTTCAGCTCTGATGCAGCTGGTGATATAGTCATTATAATCATTATATATTTCCCATAGGTTTTTAACATTACACATCTTAGTTAATATTATGACTTAAATGTGATTTTTTTTTGTTATAGCTGATATGGGCAGCTCTTTTATATTTACAAATGGGGTATATATCTGGATCTATCCGTGATATTTTTGTCCTTTTTTCTCAGATTGGAAGTGAATTCTGCCCAGACTTTGAATTCTGTTGTGCCTGTTATCAGCTACTAATGAGTTCCAACCAGTGATTCTTGTATGACCCATTTGCCATCATTAAAGAGATGCAAAAGCCATTGGATACAGGCTACTTTACCAGAGAGTTGCAACTTTATTTATACCCAGTCTTTCTCCCCAAACGGTATGTGAAGTAGTTTACATCACTCTCCTCTCCTCCATTTTATTCTCACGACAAATCTGGAAGTTAGATTAGGCGGAGAGTGTGTGAATGGCCCAAGGTTTCCCAGCAAGCTTCCATGACAAATCGGGAATTTGAACCTGGGTTTCCCTGATCCAAATCCAACACTTTACCTCACTGGCTCTCACACTTTTCCATAGATAGAAATTTGACTCTGGTTCACTTTAGACATAACATGGTTGGATTAAACTAACCAGGGCCAATCTAAATATCCAAATACATTGAGTTAGGGTCCATAAAATCAGAATTGAAAACTGTTATTTGAAGATCTTTTTACTAACCACAGTTAGTTTCTTGTGATGCACAAATACAGACATCCTGATAATCCAGGTTTGTTTTCTGGCACTGCCTTCACATCTTCAGTGGTGACAGAGACACCTGGCTAGAACAAAACCAGCATTTGTTGCCACAAACGTGAATGTGAGTAAATGCCAACTATTCATAGTTAAATAAATCAGTTTCATGTTATGATATGATGAACACGGGTATCGGCACGCTCATGATGTCACCAACCTTCTTCATTCACAGCCAGGAACGTGGGTATTATTATATCAAATAAAGTTGACAGTTTTCCCTAAAGACTGTCAGTTTACCATGTGAATTGCAGCTGCAAGTGTAACAGTTGGTGTAGAAAAATAACCTGCACATCAGATATAGCAGAAGAGTGCAACCATTATCCTAAATTGTGGCAGTGGCTCCAAGCAAATGACAAACATCCTATGCAGTAAGGCAAACAAAACATTGTGTGCCACCTTTCTGTCCCCAAAGGGGAATTTGATACAGCTCACACACACAAACAGCAAAACATTGTCTTTATAGCATAAATCCTGCATCTTCTTCCGGTTGTCTTTAAACATGGATTAGGATTATATCTGTGCAAGTGCTGGCTATCATCAGTGCTAGCAAAGTTGTCTCTTAACAAAAGGTTATAAAAATTTCTCAAATCCCGGATTAAAATCTGGCTACTTAGTGTTAATGATTAGCATTAGTGTGGATGCAGTGTTTTGGCCAAGATGGACGAGAAAGTGGGAGTTTGCTAGAAAGGGGGAGAAAATGATCATGGGAGTACGTCTTTCCATGGCTGTCAGTTTTTAAGTTGCATTCCATTTTGCAATCCACACTTTGCAGAGAGCCGTCATTATGTCTTCACTGGGCCTAAAGAGCCATGCGGATCCTATATCGGTGTTTCACACTATTTACCCTTTGATTAGAGGACTATTTGCAGAGTGCATTCTTTAAGTGAAAATCCAAGGTGGAATCCTCTTCCAGGGAAAGATTCTTAAGACACCCTTATCAGAAACAAGTGCAATGATTGTCAGGATCATTGAAATTAATTACAACTACAAGAAGTGACAGAGCCCAAAATAGCACAAGCTGCTGGTGACCCAAAAAATCACTCACAGCGTGTCCAAGCTAGTATTTGGCAGAGAACACATGCAGCTTAAAAAAAGAACATAACCCTTTAGGCCCATGCAAGCAATTAAACGTTTTGTGGAAATGCCAGGCCATAAGTAGGAAAAGACCTTTCAATTGTTTATGGAGCATTTTCATCCGATTATCATGAACAGATTTTAATGTTTACCTGCTTCCTTCTTTTCCCAAAAGATCCAGATAGGCTTACGTTTTAAAAAGCAGCTGTTCAATTAAAAAAAATAACAATAATTCTTGCCAAGACAGACCCCATGATTCTTATGGGGAGGGGGGTGGGTGAGTAAATGCCAATCAGCTTAGCAGTATTTAAAGATATGTAAGGAACTTAGCCTGGGAGCTCTGCTGACGACGTAAAACTACGAGACATTTCCAGAAGTGTCTGTCAAACAAAGTATAAAAATAATCAGAGGCTGATGACACCAGTTACTGAGGCTTTTGCTGTGGGCAGTACAGTGCAAATGGAAAGCTGCATACTTGTTCTCATGGCATTGTGGCCTTTTCATGTATCAATACATTAAAAGCATGGAATGATGCAAACAAAAATGTGGTCTACAGCCAAAAAGGTTTAAATAATTTCTTAAAGAGAGTAATATTTGAATGGCTTTAAAAGTACCCAGTCCAACCAGAGGCTAGGAAAGACTTGCAAAGGCTTTCACCATAGCCAAGCATTTACAGCCCCTTCCTTCTGCCCTGGAAGGATCAGCCTACAAGTTCGTCATCTTGGTCTACGTAGCCACATACAACGTTGGCTTACCCCCACAAAAAATAAATGCAGTTGTCCAAATGAACCAAGTGGGGCTTCAGAGAGTGTCTATAATTGTTCCGAAACAAAGCTGGTATTTAGAAAAGTAGCTTCCTATGCCTGTGGTTATTAGATGACTTTTGGAAAGGCATCAGTACCAAACAGATCATGGAGTGAATGTGCTGTCCACTTTCTGTAATGTGAAATTGTACTTTTAACTTCAATATTATTACTTTGCTCCACAAGGGAACAATTTTCAGCCTTCATATTCAGAGGCCCCGGTCACACGGGAGGATTTGCCACGTGAGGGGGACGGATCGGGGGCGCATCAAGCGGGCGCGATCACACCGCAACATCTGGGAAGCGGTGTGCACCTGTCCCCAATCTGTTCCGGGTGAAACTGTGCATCAAAAAACCCCTAGAAAACACTACTACCTACCTGAAAATCCTCTGCAGAGATGGCCGTTTGATCGCCGGTGCGCCCGTCTCTCCCGCAGCATGTGAGGTCCTGCCGAACTGTGCATGCACACGCATGCGCAGCGGGCTGGCCTTGCTTTCCGATCCATGGCTTCCTCCCGGCATCTGATCATGCCAGGGAGGACCTGCAAAGCGGCTGGGGGGTCTTTCTGATCCCACCGCCGCGCGTCTTTTTTGGTACAGCTCAAAAAAGCCGCACTTTGGCTGCGCCTATTTTCTCCAGTGTGACCGGGGCCAGAGAATGATGGAGGATATTCTGGGGGGCCATTAAATACTGAAAGCACCCCAAAACTTGTAATTTTACTCTGTAAATTTTGATAGCAAAGTACAGAAAAATATTCTCTATGCAGAAATTAAGTATTTGTTAGTAGTCATCGGTATTAGTAATATCTGGTATAAAGGGGTAAATATTTTACAGGATTGGGCATCTAAAAATAGTTGCTGTCCCCATCTTGACTTCTAATTTTAGGGAAAAGGCAAGGTTATAAACATTTTCAAATGAATATATAATAATTGGCTTGGATCCAGCAATATGCAAGCGAAAACATAACTGGACAGTTGCAGAAGATTTTGTGAAACATCTAGCAATTTCCTTCCTTCCTGTATATTATAGGGCTCAAAATTGGTTGCACAAGATCTTGTGTAAACAGAAACTCAAGAGGGGACATAGCACAAGCACAAGCAGTTACCATGGACTTTTTTATTGCATTTCCATTTTCACAAGAGATCTACTACAAGTGGAAATTTTGTTATGCATCCAACCTGAAGATTTCCAAATGTGTGATTGTATAATTTTCATTGTTCTTAATTGTTTTTGTAGTGTTTCTTACATCCAATATATAGCTGGGAAAACATCGAAAATGGTGATAGAAAAGGAAAACAAGTGCAAAACTAAAGAGATACATGAATTAAACGAGACAGATTTCAAAATTTGGACTCATCCCTTTTAGTCAGCATTTGACAATAGAGTGATGGCACCAAATTTCAGAATTAAGGGTGTTGGTAAATTATTTTTCCCAACTGGTAAAATCCTCTCTAATTATGAGACAAGAAAAAAAAACTACTCTAAAATCCAGCTCTGTAATTGACCTGTCTTGGCACCATTCATACCACCCTTCCCTGCTACCATTTCTCTTCCCCCTTTCCTAAACTTGGTTTGCAAGGTGTGGTGGGAGAGGGAGAAAAACTAGTAGCTCATAATCCCTTTAAATCCCTTTAAACACCTTTTTTTTCTCCATTGGAAACAATGGCGGATGGGGGCACCTTCTTCTGGGGCCCATACAATTGGAACCCCTGGTCCAATCTTTTTGGAACTTGGAGGGGGGGGTTGAGGAGAGGCACCAGGTGCCTCTACCTCAAAAAACATCCCTGAGAGCACTGGATTTTCCATTAAAGCCTATGTCGGGAACAATAACTATAACTGTCCCCATAGAGTATAATGGAACTGAAAAATTCAGCTTTCCCAAATATTTACTGAATTTGAATACCATACCAGTATTGGGATTTGGGAATATCTGGAAAAACCTATATATACTGAAACCTGAAAAATACTGGGGGGGGGGGTTGCATACCCCTAGCTAGGAGGGCCTACTGCTGTAACAAACACTGTGAGGTATATTTTTTATTCATCTGGGTCAATATATTCAGTCAGGAAAAAATAAAACTATGGGTGTCATTGTTGCCATGGAAGCCCCAAGATATGCTTGGAGGTCTCTACTGTGTTTTTGCTAACACTAGCAATTTAAAGATGGGTGTTGTTCAGTCTTTCCCAGCATTAGGCTGCTGGTATTCCTCTCCTTCATGCAGTAAGTTTGGAAAAGGAAGGAGAAAGAAAACCAGCAGTAAAGAATGGTGGGTTTCATTGTCACCTAACCCCCATCCCCATTTCAGAGCCGTTTCAGAGCATTTGTGGGAAAAGGCTAAGTTTTCTACAAGGGTGTTTTAAGAAAGCTCAGAAAGACTGGGACAATTCCAAATCAAGCTGGGTGGGGATCACCCATGATTAGACAGTATCTGACAGGTGGTAGGCATTAGCAGTCAGTATTTGACAGTGTTTCACATGTGGCCATCATTATTTCACAATAATTGACAGCTGACATGCAGTAGATCTCAACAGTACATTCTCTCAGACATGCAGTAATCAACATTTGACAGTATCGGATGACTGATGCTGTAGAATTTAGTAAATTGTATATTCATATTGTTCTTTAATTTAGCCAAAGAGTTGTAACAGTGATGCCAAATTTTGAATGTCACCATTAAATTCAAGATTTTACATTAGAAAAATTTTCAGATTTGAAACTTTTGAGAAATTTTGTTTCAGTTCTGCAGCCAGTTATGGGCTTCTCATCCACTGGACACCCATCAAAGCCTAAGCCAGGTATATTCGAGAAGTACCAACAAACCCTTTTAGTGCTCATGGATAAGTCGATATGGATCTGGCTTTGTTTCAGTTTTTGAACAGCAGTTTAAGTTTATGTCTTGGGTAAACCCAACCTTTATTAGGAAAGTAGGGAAAAGTAAAAACAAACAAAGATTTCATACTTCGAAAGAGTGTTGGAAAATGGGTTGAAAAAGAATAGTTTTTCTGACTAGGAAACATGAGTATGCACTAGATTAGAAGATCATGGTGTTCAATATACCTGGTGCTAGATATAGCAAGAAGGGAAATGTTAGATATGGGGTAAATTATATACATAGCATATAGATATTAACTGTCAATAATCTGGCGATCAGAAGGTGACTTCAAATTAATAGAAGGATGGAACTCTGAAACCGTTTTTAAAAATCTGTTTGAAGAGTATATTGACGAGTAATACATAGCACATTGCAACTGTAGTTTTATTTTCTTATGCCTTACAAGGTTCGTTTTTAAACAGCAAATAAGTAGAGATCTTGATTTAACCCCTTCAATTGCAGCAGAACTAGTCTCTATAAATAAATAGCTGGATCCAATTATCTCCCTTACTGAAAAAGAGGTTAGAAAAAAATCCCACATGGTGGCATCCAGAATGTGTATGGCAGCATTCCTGTTGTGCATAGACATGTCCTAACATATGGCAAAGCTTGTCAATCACATGTTAAACAGTGGGGGAGGAAAGACACAGAGTTAGGTTAAGTCCTAATGTTTCTTTTCTGACCTTCTAAAAGATGAACAATATTTTCAGTGATGAGATCACTGGTTCTTAGGTACTGGGAAGCGATTCTATGAAAGCAGTAGTAAACATGCCATCTTTTGCTGTGGTCTGAGAGTTGCTTGGATGGGGCCCTTGGTCATTAATTGTAGTACAGCCAGCCTGCTGCTCAGTTGACTGGTAAAATATTGACAATTGACTATCTACCATATGACCATGATCAAATATTGATAAATACTCTATAAAACTAATATCACTATGTAGGTATTCTGCTGTGTAGCAGCATCCTTTTTATATATTCTATTATGGAGTCAGTTGTTAGCAAGGTCTGAAGCAGAATAGCAAAGCTCCTCCTCTGGCCACCTGTTGCTGAGACCTCAAAAGAGTAATAAAAATACAAGTGGCAAAGGTCACTTCCAGTACAAGTTTACAATCAGTAAACTTAAAAAAAACAAACCAACTCCACAGATATGAAACCTGTGAATAATTAAAGTATCTCTCCCCCCCCCTTCTTTCTCTGGCCTTTGAATAAAGTTAATTATCTAAAAATACTTGACTATTATTTTACCATATTGAGCCATCAATTGTCCAGGAACTGAATCCAATGAATTTTTCATCACACTTTGCTGGCAGAAAGGATCCTTCCCACGTTTTCCAATCTACTGCAGCCCCACCACTAGCAATGTGCATTCAGATATTCTGAGAGGAAAATATATCTGAAAAATACTTTATTGGTATTTTCTGGATATATTGGGGTCTCCCAAATATTTCCGGCATTTGGGGGGATACCAAAAATTGAGTTCCAAAAAATCCTGGAAATATTCTGTATTAACAGGGAATATCAAAAATCCCGGAAATATTCTGTATTAACAAAGAAGCTCAAAAAAATATATATATTCTGCAGGTTAGGAAAGGCACAAACAGGTATAGGAAAAAGCCTGCATGGTTAACAAACAAATTAAGGGAAGATGTAAAAGGTAAAAAGGATTCCTTTAAGCAGTGGAAAGCTAGTCACAATGAGGCTGATAAAACGGAACACAGGCTATGGCAAATAAAATGCAAGTCTGTGGTCAGGCAGGCAAAAAGGGAATATGAGGAGCATATAGCAAAAAACGTTAAAACCAACAATAAAACTTTCTTCAAATACATTAGGAGCAGGAAACCAGCCAGGGAGGCTGTGGGGCCCTTGGATGACCAAGGGGTAAAAGGAGTACTGAAGGATGATAGGGAAATTGCTGAGAAGCTAAATGCATTTTTTGCCTCTTTCTTCACTATGGAAGATGAGAAGTGCTTGCCCACTCCAGAACCGCTGATTTTGGGAGGGGTGTTGAAAGACCTGAGCCAGATTGAGGTAACTAGAGAGGAGGTCCTAAAACTGATAGACAACTTAAAAACTGAAAAATCACCAGGCCCAGATGGCATACATCCGAGAGTTCTGAAAGAACTCAAATGTGAACTTGTAGATCTCCTGACAAAGATATGTAATCTTTCCTTAAAATCTGCCTCCATTCCTGAGGACTGGAAGGTAGCTAATGTCACGCCCATCTTTAAAAAGGGTTCCAGAGGAGATCCGGGAAATTACAGGCCAGTCAGTCTGACGTCGATACCGGGTAAATTGGTGGAAACCATTATTAAGGAAAGAATTAGTAGGCACATAGATGAACAAAACCTATTGAGGCAGACTCAGCATGGGTTCTGTAAGGGAAGATCTTGTCTCACTAACCTGTTAATGTTCTTTGAGGGGGTGAACAAACATGTGGACAAGGGGGATCCAATAGATATTGTTTACCTTGACTTCCAGAAAGCTTTTGATAAAGTTCCTCATCAAAGGCTCCTAAGTAAGCTCAAAAATCATGGGATAGAAGGACAAGTCCTTTTATGGATCAAAAACTGGCTAATTAATAGAAAACAGAGAGTGAGTATAAATGGGCAATTTTCTCAGTGGAGGGTGGTAAGCAGTGGGGTACCGCAGGGATCAGTACTTGGTCCACTGCTTTTTAACTTGTTCATTAATGATTTGGAGATGGGAGTAAGCAGTGAAGTGGCTAAATTTGCGGATGATACAAAGTTGTTCAGGGTGGTGAAAACCAGTGAGGATTGTGAGGCACTCCAAGGGGATCTGTCAAGGATGGGCGAGTGGGCGTCAACATGGCAAATGGGGTTCAATGTGGCCAAGTGCAAGGTGATGCACATTGGAGCCAAAAATCCTAAATATAAATACACATTGATGGGGTCTGAACTGGCAGAGACTGAGCAAGAGAGAGATCTTGGAGTTGTAGTGGATAACTCACTGAAAATGTCGAGACAGTGTGTGACTGCAATAAAGAAGGCCAATGCTATGCTGGGGATTATTAGGAAGGGTATTGAAAACAGATCAGCCAATATAATAATGCCCCTATATAAATCAATGGTGAGACCTCATTTGGAATACTGTGTGCAGTTCTGGGCACCACACCTTAAAAAGGATATTATAGCTTTGGAAAAAGTGCAGAAAAGGGCAACTCGAATGATAAAAGGGTTGGAACACTTTCCCTATGAGGAAAGGTTAAAGCGCTTAGGGCTCTTTAGCTTGGAGAAAAGACGACTGAGGGGTGACATGATCGAGGTTTATAAGATTATGCATGGGAAAGAGCAGGTAAAGAAAGAGGTACTTTTCTCCCTTTCTCACAATACAAGAACTCGTGGGCACTCCATGAAACTGCAGAGCGGTCGGGTTAGAACGGATAAAAGGAAGTACTTCTTCACCCAAAGAGTGATTAACACATGGAATTCACTGCCACAGGAAGTGGTGGCGGCTACAAGCATGGACGGCTTCAAAAGGGAATTAGATAGGCATATGGAGCAGAGGTCCATCAGTGGCTATTAGCCAGACGGTATAGATGGGGGCTCTGGGGCAAGTGATGCTGTGTCTTCTTGGGCTTGGGGGGGCCAACAGTGGGAGGGCTTCTAATGTCCTGGCCCCACTGGTGGACCTCCTGATGGCACCTGGTATTTTTGCCACTGGGCGACAGAGTGTTGGACTGGATGGGCCTTTGGCCTGATCCAACATTGGTGTCTCTTATGTTCTAATATTGGGAACTGGCATTTTCAGGTTCCCAGGACTGTTTTTCTTCTGCTCCCCTTGTGTTTCTGTGTTTCCTGGGGCTTGGTATCAATGTGCCAGGCTGCCTTAGGTAAGATGCTGTGAGTTTCAAGAGTTTTTGTTGTTTATACAAAGTTTGTTCTTTGCTGTAGCTGGTTTGTGTTGTGTTCATTATTTTTGTGGATTCACATGTTTTCCATTGAGAGACATATTTTACATAGGTTGAGATTTTATGTAGATTTAGATCTTGCATTTTATGTGGGTTTAAATTCTTGCATTTTACATAGGTTCAGATTCTCCAATTTTATATTGGTTAGGCCTAGGAATAGCTTCCAATTGCATTCCTAAGGGGGAGATTCTCAGGTTTTACATTCCCCTCCCCATAGGAAATAATGGAGGATGGCAAGGGGGCTCCTTATTCAGGGGCCCAAAGAACTGGGTCCCTTGGTCCAATTACCTTTAAAGGACAGGTGGCAGCAGCTCCTCTGCAATTTTGGTGCCAGTACTTTTAAAAGCACCACCCCTGCCCCCCGAAAGTTTGCCCATAGGGAGTAATACAGTTGAAAAATATCATAAACCTGGGGGGGGGACTGATCTAAATACCATTCCAGTATTTGGAAACTGGGAATACTGATATTTTTCAGCCCTGATATATCCAAATCCAAAAAATACCAATTGGGTGAGTGCACACCCCTACCACCAAAATTCTGCTTTTGAGTGGCCTGTGGAAATAATGTGGGCTGTAGCATGGTTTTTTCAACTTGAGTGGAAGTCCATGATAACAGTAGAGCCTTCCTTACATAAAAACTATCATTCTGCAAGGACTGTAGGATATGTTTTGTTCAGTAAAATGCCTGACCTTAATTTTGAGGGAAACGCATTGCCAATTCAAGTGAGTGATCCAAGGGACCAAACAAAAGTGAGAAGACATAGAACATCTTGGAATTTGTTATCAACATGGGTTATTGACTGGTGATAGCATCTGACACCTAGGATGAACTCACCTGGATTCTAACAAGCAAGCTCTTGTTATAATTGAGACCCACTTTATACAGGATTGGATCCAAAGTACTTGAGTGGAGCTCAGTAAACAAAATGGAGCATTGTTGTCTCCTTCCTGATGCAGCCCCCTGCAGTCCCTGAAATGGGACTTGGAGCATCTTTGGGAAGAGCATGGGTCGGGTGCATCTTGGGAATCTACTCTAGAAAGGAGGAATGATCAAATATCACCTCCACTTGTCTTAGGCAAGCAGAAGTGCTCTTGCGCTCATCGAAAAGGGCTGTAAATGCAGCCCAGTGTTCCTTAACATGGTAGCGAAGCCACCCTATGCTAATTTTGTGTTGCAAACTTGTGTATATTGAATACTTCAGAATTTTAACATTACCCCAAACCACATTTTTTACAGGTTTTTTTTTTAAAGGTCTTCACCTGGTACTTAAATACTAATTATACAGGGTTGCCAAGATGAGTGAATAAGGGGACAAGGTTCCAGTTGTCCTGATCACTCAGGGATGGGTCACAGAACCAGAGATGTCATGTGGGTTCTTTTAATATGGTGTTTGGGTGGGATCTGGGTGGCTTTGAAAACTCATAGTGATAATGGTGCTCTTAGCAATAATTCTGGCACCAGCCAAACTTTGAGGTGAAGGATATTCCATGCCTCGGACAAAAAGACCTCTTCACCTCTTTAGAAGGTGGGGAATCCAGAGAAGGACCTGAGAGGAAATTTTCAATGAAATCTTAACTGTTAACACAATTGTGTAATCCTAAACAGAGTTACATTCTACTTCCAATGGACTTCATTGAACTTAGAAAGGTGTAACTCTGCTTAGAAGTCCATTGTAAATGCTATGTTTCTTTTGAGCAGCACATGCTCAGAGCAAATATTTCAGAATGTGATCATTTATGGAATTTATGGAAAAATAAATAAATAATAAATTTACTACAAAAAATTTTTACTACAAAAATATGTTGTCATGGCCACTAGCATAGATGGCTTTAGATAAGGTTACCACTGTAGCTAAATTAATCCTCCACATTCAGAGGCAGTATCAGAAATCTGAGGACAAGCAATGAGGGCACCTGGTATTTTTGACTACTGTGTGACAGAGCGTTGGACTGGATGGGCCATTGGCCTGATCCAACATTGGCTTCTCTTATGTTATGTTCTTATGTAGGGAGTCAGTTCCCCAATCATATACTTTAGGAGAATTGCTAGGTTGTGGTGAGAAATTAAATAATGAAAGAACATTTATTTATTTATAATCTGTACATGGCTTATTGTTCTGGCCTCTTTTCTTTGCAGTCAGCTACCACTTGGGGAAAGGTAACTTAGCTCTGTGTCTGCACCATAAGAATCTATATCATTCACTACCAAAAACAGTAAACATGCAATGCCTCCCTAACAGAGGTGGTTTCCACAAGTGGACAGGCTTTTGTGTAGGGATGGGCATGGACTGGCTCATGAACTAAAGTTCATGACAATTTTGGCCAGTTTGTGGTTCAAGAACTGAAGTTTGTGGCAGGTCAACCAGCATGAACTTTCCATGAATGTTTCCACAAACTTTCCATGAGCAGTTTGTCGTGGTTCGTGAATGGATGCATTTCCAGACAGGCTATCTCTGCTCAATCAAAATGTTTACCAAACTTTAAAGCAACTGGGGGGGGGGCAAAACACCAATAGGGACCCTCCAAAGCTTAACAGACACTGCTGGCTGCCAATAACAGAGTTTCCCACTGCTTTATGAGATCAGAATGATATACCCTCAACTGAGCTCCTGTGCTTTAAAAGCTCATAAGTGCTTTAAAAGCTCATAAGTGCTATATAAACATGTGAAGGGTTAATGCCTCACAGAGCTTCTGAGTGACAGTCTGCTAAAAGGGATTTGATTGGTTAGCATCAGTTGAGCAAAAAGACTTGAGAACTGACTGCTGAAGAGAACACAGTTGGAGTTTAGCTCTAACTGAGGAGAGTTTAGGACTGACTGAAGAAAGTCTAGGACTGGCTGAGAACTGGGAAGGTTGGCAGGGAGGCATGGGAAGATCGGTGAAGACCCCCGGAGGAGGCTGCACGGCGTTTATCTCTTGGCTCATTAAGAAGGTTTTTAAAATTTATCCTGTTTTTATCCACTTTTAAATTTTTCTTTTAAAATCCAGTTGAGTCTAGGAGATAGTTGGGGATAACACCCTCTTAATGACTTCTGGGCATGCCGCCAATTAAACGTGGGAGAGGTAGGGAGGAGAGTGTATCTTTACCAGCTGCAAAGCAGTTTAAAATCAATGATTTCTTCTGCAACCCTGCAAGCCCTGTGGATACAGATAACTCTCCAAATAAAACTGGCTCCCTACTATATACTGTGGAGACTTCCAACCGTTACTCTGCTCTTGATATTACCTCCGAAGAAGTGGTGTCAAATGCCCATATTGACCCTAAAGTGGATGGGAGGAAGGAAGGATCCACTCAAACAGAGAGTGTTACAAGCCCAGGGAGAAATGGTCTACCCTCTGAGGATTCCCTATTGCCTCTCATAGCAAGGACTGTGGACTGTCTTTTTAGCAGTATTCAGGATTTGAGAGCTCAAATTAAACACCTTAAAGCTGCGGTGACAGAACTTTCCTCTTGCACTATTTGTGCTCAGTCTAGAACATCTGAAGGAGCCAATTGCGAGCAAAATTTTCAAAGTAATAAGCAGATGCATACCAATCCTCAAATAGATAACAACAGTGTCTACAATGACTTTAATAAAAATACTTCTCAACTAGTCTACCAACCTTGGAGAGTTGCCCTAACAATTAAGGGCAGATATGGCTTTGTCTCCAGCTGGCTAACCCTTCCTCAAGTTAAGAAACATCTTGCCTCTGTCCTTCAATTGAAATACTCTGACATCGATCTCAATGAGGTAGAAGCTTTGAACGCACAACGGCACCTCCAAAGAGTTATTCTGTCTTTTGCATCTTCAAATCTGCCAGCATTGTTATTGAAGAAGAAAGTGACTCTCCGCAAGATGGGAATTTTCCCTGTTCGTGTTTTTCGGAACCTTACCGTTGCTCCCCTGATTATTAAGAAACATGCAAAATGTACACCCTTTTCTAAACCATTGACTGCTCTGTCTAGGTCTGCTGACACTATCCATACAAATCTGATTTCTTGGGAAGAAACATCTGCTGATGACTCAATAATGCATATTGATCCCAAGATTCCTTGTATGCAAATTGGTAGCCAAGATGTCTTGTCTTCCTTGGATTCAGATGACTCCACCAATGTCTTGACCTTGACTCCCTCAGTGAAAGATGTGGAAGAGGGCGTGCTCTTGTCCTTTGGAACCCTTGCCGCTGACGATCAGCAAGTTATTATAGATAGGCTAAACTCTATGTCATAAACTTCAAGGGATTAAGGACTCTATTCTACCTCTGGATTCCAATGTTAAGGATACATTCCATCTAGCACCTTTGGCAGATCCAATTGAGGCGGCCACTGAGACATCTTCATCTAATTATCCCACGCAAGTAGTGTATGAAAACCCCATCTTGATACAAAGGGGAACCGAGTCTGTGGTTCCTGAAGTCTCCCCTATGGTGTTGACTGGAATTATGCCGGAAGCCCTTCCCGAATCATCTACTCAGGACCACTCTTTGCCCCAGACTATATCAAATGGTTGTATCTGCCCTGATAATTTCCCTTCTTTGAATGCAATTTCTGAATGCGAGTGACTATCTGATAACCATGATCGTCCCAGGGATTCTCAGAGAAGGATCCAACTTCTGTCATGGAATATTGCAGGATGGGTTAACAAATGGGGAGATTATGATTTTTTGAATTTCTTACTACCATTCGATATTATTTTTTTCCAGGAAACCTGGTCCCCAAATAACGTATCTATCCATGGGTTTTCTTCCTTTCCACTCCCTGCTACGAGGCCAAATCGGAAGGGACGCTTTATGGGTGGTCTCTGTGGTCTCTTTAAGAATGCTACTAAACTATCTGTCACTCAATTGGAGGCGTGTCCCCCCTTGGCCCAAGCTTTTCTCATTCTGTTTAAAGATTTCCAATTGATTGCTGTTAATATCTATATGCCCCCTTACCAAGATAAAAATATTCTTAGAGCCCATTGGATGCGGTTGAATGGCTACCTTACTAACCACTCTATTAAATATCCTGAAGCTTTCTTTCTATTGGTGGGTGATTTTAATGCTAGAATAGGTAATGACAACAATCAAATTGGTTCTATGCTTCATTGGGATGATGATGAGCATACTCCCTTCCCCTTTCTCCGGCCCAGGCAGTCTAGGGATGCAGTAATTAATCAGGCTGGCTACCATCTGGTAGATCTATGCTCTCATAATAATTTTTTAATACTCAATGGTTCTCCTCAGTATGACGCCTCTGGTAATTACACTTTTGTCTCCCCTAGGGGAAACAGTGTTGTTGATTATGCGATCTTATCTGCCGAATGGTGTGAGAGTATTGTAGACTTTACAGTAGGACTTAGGACTGAAAGTGACCATCTTCCTATTCTGCTGTCCTTTCGATCTAACTATGAGATCGACAAGCAATGTATTACCAGTCCAGTGGAATACAACTTGCCCCAACACAAGAAAATAAGTTGTTCCTCTTCCTCCCTGGAACAGATCTCTCTCTGGATGTCTGGTTCCCAGGGTTTGGAGCTAAAGCGCAACTTAATTGAAGCAGAGTCAAGGGAGAAGGCACTTTT
>NW_015165835.1:1316323-1316518 GCF_001447785.1 Gekko japonicus | reverse complement strand
AAGGGGTTAAACACGGGTGCGTTCTTGCCCCTTCACTTTTTAACCTCTTTATTTCTGATTTATCATTTTCCTTGGATAGGGTTAATGGCCACCTGCCCAAATTAAACATGACTGCAGTTCCGGTTTGGCTTTATGTGGACGATGCGGTTATCCTCTCCTTTACAAGGATTGGTCTTATACGCTCTTTATCCGAGT
>NW_015165835.1:1316013-1316135 GCF_001447785.1 Gekko japonicus | reverse complement strand
GGAGTGCTATTTTGTTACAATCTTAGCTGGTGTTTGCATAGAGAACACTCCTTGGTTATGGCTAAGAATAAGGCTGCAGCCCTGATTCAGTTTTTTTTCTACAAGGGCAACCAATTTGTCCC
>NW_015165835.1:1290603-1315993 GCF_001447785.1 Gekko japonicus | reverse complement strand
ATTCCTATCTGGATTCAGTCTTTTACTAGGAGAGTTGAGAGCATCTACTCCACTTTTCTGCGCAGGATTCTTGGTGTTTCCAACTCAGTGTCACTTTTTGCCCTTTATAAGGAGCTGGGTCTCCACTTGATAGAATCTCGGGCTTGGATCATTACGATCAAATATTGGCTTCGGCTCCATTTTCGATCTCCTCCTGCTAGCCTAATGGTCCAACTTTTAGCTGACCCTTATACATCAGAGTGGTCACAGGCCATAGTGAAAAAGATGGGTACCCTAGGTATTGATCTGGAACCCCTCTATAACTGTGGTGAGGTAGCAATCTTGCAGGTGGTAAGGAGGAGAATTTGGGATATAGAGGCACAGATCATTAATGCCGGTAGTCTTGGAGTTTGTTCTCCCTATTCATTACCCCTCCTCCCCTTGCATACCTCCATGGTACCATATATCGCTAATTTGACAATTCCATTTTTTAGGAGGGTTTTTATGCTTGCAAGGTTCAACCTTTTCCCCTCAGTAGTGGTTTCCGGTAGATACAGGGGTGTGCCATACAAGGATAGACTCTGTAACTGTAATCTTGGGGAACCTGATTCTATCACCCATATTCTCTTTCGCTGTCCTAAATATCTCGCTATGCGCAATGTTTTGATTCGCCCACTTCTCCCTGTGCAGAGAGATTTTCTGGATAGGGATTTAAATTTCTTTCTAGCAGACAAGAGTCCAGCAATAACACTATCTGTCGCTGAATTTTTGACTTATGTATGGAAGTCAAGAGTAGTACTTTGTAAATCTCGTAAACCATGTTAGGATTGCTTTGTATTTTAAGATAATGGGAATATTGGTTGTCGTTGTTTTAGTACTATCCCTTAAATTTTGCCTTTGTTCTGGTTATCTGTGTTATGCCAATAAAGGTTTCTGTTCTGTTCTGTTCTGAAGACCCCCAATCAGGCCAGGAAAAGGGATAAATCTTCTGGTAGAGAAAAGAAATTCCCTGACCCGTTTATAAGGGACATAACCAGTGCTCCCTCTGAGCGGTGGAGTCTTGTGAGCAAAAATTCTACTTTGTGAGCTACTGGCATTAAAGTTGTGAGTGAGCAATTTGGCTACTGCATAAATTAGTTTGCTCTGGAACCACCCTTCCTGAGCTAAGACAAAAATGTCTGAGCTGTTTTAAGTATTGAAAGGCGGGAGACGATTATCAATACAAGGCTTTTATTCAGAACATTACTCAGCTCTAATCTGATTCTGCAAAGAGCGGCATCTAAACTTATACTGTTCCAAACTGAAACTATATACAATGTAACTACTTTCATGAAGTCCGATTGGACCTAAGTGGAGCTTTCTGATAGGATACTCTGTATGGCTTCAGAGGACGGCGGAAGACAGGAAGGCCTGGCATGATCTGGTCCATGGGGTCGCGAAGAGTCAGACTCGACTGTGTGACTGAACAACAACAACAACAATGGCTTTAGGACCATTAGAAGGTCTTTATTACACAGCCAATCACAACAGAGGAAGCTTCACTGCTGCGATAATCGCCAACACCTCCCGGTCTGTCTGGACAGAATTTCTCTCCGCTGTGGATAGAGTCCTTGAATAGAACGCTATGAGGGCCTCCCGGCCGGTTGGCACCCTGTGGCTGAGGATTGCCCTGATCCCATAGGGCGACGCGTCACAGGCCAAAACAAGGGGCTGTTGCTCATCATAGTGGATGAGTACTCTGTCGGAGACCAGAAGAGCTTTGACGGCTTCAAACACTGCTTGCTCCTTGCGACCCCAAGTCCACGGAGCTGTTTTGTCTAATAGCTGATGAAGAGGCTCAGCGATTACTGCTTTCCCCGGTAGGAAGGAGTGGTAGAAATTAAGGAGTCCTAAAAAGGACTGTAGCTCCTTCTTTGATTTCAGTGGGGGTGCTTTGCACATCGCGGCAACCTTCTGTGGTGCAGGATGGATGCCACCTTTGTCCAGGAGAAAACCCAAGAATTTGACTGTGAGGACAAAGAAGTCACACTTCTCGCTTTTTACTCGAAGGCCAGACTTCTGTAAACGAACGCAGACAGTTCCAATTCTGAGGCGCCTGCTATCAGTGCATCATAAGAATAGGGGATGATGCCTGTCAAGTCCTTAAGAAGGCACTCCATCAGTTCTTGGAAAATCCCGGGGGCGACGCTTACCCTGAACTGCAATCGGTTTACCTTGAAGGCGCCTCAATGCGTCACAATGGTCTGAGCCTTGGCTGTGGCTGTGTCGACAGGCAGTTGTTGGTATGCCTGTGCCAAATTGATTTTGGCAAACACCCGGCCCCCAGAGATGGATGCTAGAAGATGGCTCACCACAGGAACCGGGTACGCATGCTGCTGCAGGGCCTTGTTGAGGGTGCATTTGTAATCTGTGCACAAGCGAACTGAGCTGTCTGGCTTTATCAGAGTGACAATCAGGGTTTCCCATTTGGCATTGGGAACTGGTTCCAGTATGCCCTGAGCTAGTAGTTTGTCGATTTGCTCATCGATGCAAGGCTTGAGGGCGAAGGGTGCTTGTCGTGGTTTGAGGCATATGTGTTGAACTGCAGGATTCAAATCAAAAGAAACCGGGGGCCCTTTGTTACAGCCGAGTTCTGAACTGAAGACATCAGGGAACTCTTCTACAAAATTGGCAGCTCCCGACTGACGGATGTTGTTGACACCAATAATTTCCATACCGAGGGTGGCGAACTAGTCCAGACCAATAAGACTTGTGCAATGACCTTCAACGACAAGTAAATTAAGATGATCGTTGCATTTCTTGTACTTGACTTGGACGGAGGTGATACCAATGACAGGAACTCGGTTTCTTTGGAAATCAAAAAGTTGCAGACTGCACTTCTGGAGATGGTGTGCAGAGAACCTGGGACAGACTTGTTGAAATATGTTCCACGAGACAATTGACAGCACAGAACCTGAATCAACCTCCATCTGACAAGCGTAACTGTGACAACCTCTTATTTGGGGAGGTCTAGTTTTACTTTAAAAGTTCTTTATGTATTGCTCTCAGGGTACTCTCGCCGCCACCAGAAAATTTAAGGCTTTCCACACCTTTATACTAATATATTTCTTCTTCTGGGTTGGTATTGTAGCCCGGGGTCTAGGCGTCTCGAGGAACTATGTGGTCCTGAGAAAGGATTTCTTTCAGAACTTGTATCTTGAAATAAAGTATATTTATTCAAATAACTTGTAAATAATATAGTAGTACGAGGTAACTGGTACTGTGAATATTCTTAACTCTTGCTTTATGTCTCACATAAGGTCTGCTCTTTGGCTGACAGGGATCTGAGCATGTCACTCTGTAACAAATATTTCCTTATGCCATATATGGTTACTGTTTCTTTATGCTTTAACTTTCCATAACACACAAAAGTCTTCTCTCTCATCAGACTTTAAAATGAACAGACTGTTTAACTCCTTTACTACATAGAACCAAATCTTTCCCACACAGGGATTGAGTCTCCTTCACTCAGAGACCGCACTTAACTTAACTCTCTCTCATACCATACTTTTACAGACTGCCTAACTGTCTTCATCAACTGTCATACCTAACAGACACACACCAGATAGACATTCCAATCATCCACACAGCATCCATTCCAAAACCCCTCCCCCTCTCTGTCACTCACCAATCACACAACTTGCCTGTTTCAGCATTCTAGATTGTCCCACACAGCCATGCCAACCAACTTTTAAACACACACACACACAGTAAAACATGGAATCGTTACAGTAAACTTCAAGGAAGACAGTAACCTTGACCTTGAGACACGTGTGAAGACCTTGGTGGATGTATAGGCGATTGGTGTAGTCCTCTGACACTCTTGCTTCCTTACTGTATTTCAGCCATCGATTGAACAAATGAGTGGACGAAAAACGAGACGAGTGGTGAGACTTACTCGAAGATCTTTCCCGACGATGGAATACTTCAGGTGCAGGATGACTGTGCGACAAGCGACAGACTTTAGTGATGTGTCCCGTCTTTCCACAAGAATGACAACTAGCATTGCAGAACTGACAGTCCCTATGCGTGTGCGCGCCACCGCTACTGGCACATACTCCTCTTCACAGGCTTTTCTGAGAACTGCACGGCTTCTGGTTGGCTCCTATTCTGTGGACGTCATCATCAGACAATTCCAATTGGTCGTCTCTGGAATCAGATGAGTCTGTGGTAATGCCATGGTGAACAGCGCCGGTGTCGCATGATGTGTGACTCAGAGCACCCAATCGCAGTTCACGAAGAGAAATATTGGCAGCCTCCATTCTCAGCACTTCTTCAAGTGCCAATTTGTGAGTTCTTTTTTCAACAGAAGTGCCCGCCTGATGCTGTCATCTCTAAGGCCGCAGAGCAAACAATCCATCAGGACTGAATCTAAATTTGGGAACTGGCAGTCATGAACAGCCCTTCGCAGTGCGGCGACATATTCAGTGATAGACTCGCCCTCTTTCTGGCTTTGTTGGTGGAAAGCACATTGGTGTACATCAGCAGACATCTTAGGCGTAAAATAGTTGTTGAGTTGTGTCTTGATGATGCCGAGAGGTGTCTCCAGTAATTTGGATGGAGCTACTAAGTCCCGAGCAATGTCAAATACCACCTGGCTGCAGGTACTCAAGAAAGTGGCGCAGCAGACATCGTCTCCTTCAGTACCGTTTGCTATAAGGAAGCAATCAAAATGGTTGAGGTAGGATTCCCAGTTTCCAACCTTGGGGTCGAACAGTTCGATATGGCCCTTTGATGCCATGCCCGTAGTGATTTCGCTCTAGGCACCCTCAGAGATTTCAACTTTGGGGAGCCTGACATCCCATCTTCATCGCCGGTTTTAAGTATTAAAAGGCGGGAAACGATTATCAATACAAGGCTTTTATTCAGAACATTACTCAGCTCTAATCTGACTCTGCAAAGAGTGGCATCCCAACGCATACTGTTCCAAACTTAACTATATACAATGTAACTACTTTCATGAGGTCTGATTGGACCTAAGCAGAGCTTTCTGATAGGATACTCTGTATGGCTTTAGGACTACAAGAAGGTCTGTATTTCGCAGCCAATCACAACAGAGGAAGCTTGGATACCTAACTAAACAGCTTAGAAATAACTCAGAACATAACAAGCCGGAGGCTTAAAAACTGTGAGCTAGCTCACACTAACTCAGCTTAGAGGGAACACTGAACATAGCTCTAATGAGTGTTCAGAGAAGGAATTTGGGTACATGGTAGTGTATCTCTGCCTTCTGAAACCTGAAGAGTCAGTTAAACTCAATAATGTATAGTGTAGTGTTTACGGAACGCTGAAACCAAAGCCTCTTGTCTCAAAAGTTCTAAGACTGTGTGAAAAGTTTTAAAACTCAATTGCTGGAAATGCATGAACTGTAGTTTGTAAAAATATTAAGTTACCTCAGAGTTTTGATTTACCTCAGACATTTTATCCCTGATTTCACCTGACCTTTTCACCTCTATGTTGAATAAAATGCCTTATTTTTGAACTTTATAAAGCCTCTTATGTGCCATTTTTAGAAGTTAGTCAAGAGGGTGACCTTGTCTCTTCCTTCAAGTCCCTGGGCTGAGCCAGCATCAAAATACAATAAAGTGATAGGGTGGGACAGCCATAGATCTTCAGAAAAAGAAGAAAATAGATAAATGGAAAAAAACCAGGGGAAATCCTGCATCTGAGGGAGGAAAGAGGGTGAGTTCACCATAGCTCCACACCCTCTCCTCTGTTGGATGTTGGCAGTTGGACAGAGAGGCAGCGAACTTGTTAAAAGCAGAGTACATTCATTTATTCCTAATTGTGAATACAACTTCCCTGGTGGGGTTTGGGTGTTAGGTGGACTCAGGGCTCTGAGCCACCCCATCTCTCTGCTCACACCAAGCAGAGGGGCTTAGCTACTGAGTACCTCAGCCAAGTATGCACATTTTATACCCTTCCACCCCTCCTGACTGTGAACACCTCTGTGTGCCATAAGGGTGAAAGTGGGTGCAAAGGGTGCTCATTGTGGGGGGGACAGGCCCCCTGTCCCCAGACACCAAACCCATCCTGCCAGCTCACTGGAGTCCAGCCCTAGCAGGGCATCACCAGGGGATCCTTCCCCTGATCTGTTCCTGGGGCTTTCCACAGATGCAAAGGAGTTGTTGGCACTGCTGAGACACCAGCAGTTACTAACATTCTTTGGAGAGGAGGAGTCTGACAGCAGTAATTCAGAGGGTGTGGGGGGAAGCTTCCTCCCCTTCCACATCCCAAGTCCCTGTTGCTGCTCCCTCTCAGTGCTTGCCAGGCATCTCTGCCAAGCTGTAGTGGAGTTACTTTGGGGAGCCCCTGTTGAAACTCTGGGGATGTCTACCTTTCTGTTCTTCAAAACCTGCCTTTGGAGACTTGGGGGTGGCTCTGCCAGCCCAACATGTTTCCATTGCTTTGCTACATAGAACAATGCACCCCGGTTGATGGGTGTGCTCTGGACCTGTGTGTTTCAGCTGAGGGAGGCCTGTGAGAGTTGAAGGTACTCTACCCTTGTTCGTGTTGGGGATGTACTAAAAAGAAATGACAGGATTGTCCATTGGAAAAAATGGGAGAGGGCTTGAAGGCCCATTTTAAGATAATCCAAGCCAGGAATGTCACTTGACTTGCATGGACTCCATTGAAATATATTACAGCACAATAGTTGCAATGAAAATACAGAGTAGATTTTCACTTAATGTCTCTGGGCCCAGAGCAGAGGGGAATAACAGGTCCCAGAGTGGAATGATGGTCCCCTGGAATAGAAATTAGTGCTCTGGGAGTGGAATGAAAGCCCCTGGGAGTGGCAGAAGTGTTCTGGGTGGGGACTGATCGTGCCAGAGTGGAATGATGGCCTCTGGGAATAGCAGAAATTATCTGGGGCTGGAATGACACCCCCCAGGGTGAAATGACAGTTCCTGGGAGTAGCAGAAGCGTTCTAGGACTGGAATGACAACCCCTGAAGGGTATTGATGGGCCCCTGGGAGTAGCATAAGTTTTCTGGGACTGGAATGATGGCCCTTGGGAGTAGTAGAAGTGTTCTGGGCCCAGAATGAAAGTCCGCAGAGTGGAATCGGAGCCCCTGAGGGTAGGATAAGTCTACTGGCACTGGAATGACAGATTGCAGAGTGAAATGGCAGCCTCTGGGAGTAACAGAAGTGTTTTGGAGCTGGAATGGCAGGCCCCAGACTGGAATGATAGGCTTCTGGAAGTAATAAAACTTAACTGGAATAACAGCCCCCAGAGTGGAATGACAGCCCCTGGGAGTAGTATAAGTGTTCTGAGATTGGAATGACAGCCCCTGAGAGCAGCAGAAGTGTTCTTGGACTGGGATGACAGTCCCCCGAGTGGAATGACAGACACTGAGAGTAGTAGAGGCTTTGGACGCTGTGGCAGAGTCAGTTGAAGTTAAATCCATTGAAGATGGAGGTCCTGAACTTGGGTCAGTGGGGGGGAATGGATATGGGCTTACCCTTGAGGCTGACCCAGAATTACAGCTGGTGCAAAATGCGGTGGTGCACCTGCTGATATCAATGCCTGTGCAGGCTCACATTCAGCATGTGCTTCGTCAACTGCATTGGTTACCAGTTGAGTTCCGGATTTGCTTCAAGGTGTTAGTAATAACCTTCAAAGCTGAACACAGCCTGGGACCAACATATCTGAGGGACTGCCTCTTCCTCCGATTCAAAGAGTGTTACACTCTATGGATCAACATCTCCTGGTAGTCCCTGGCTTGAAGGATGCCTGTCTCACCTTTTTCTACCCTGGCTCCTGCCTGGTGGAACATGCTCCCTATTTAGATCAGGGCCCTGCAGGATCTTCTTCAATTCTGCAGGGCCTGCAAGACAGAGCTGTTCCACCAGGCCTTTAGCTGAGGCAGTGGGCACCCATGTATGGCCTCCCTGAGGTTGTTGCCACACACCCTCTGACAATTGCCCATTACTCATCTGTTACCAATAGGCCAGGCAACCTTTTACAGCCAGTTGATTGTTGTTTTGATATTTTACCTGCCCTGAGCCTGTTTGCAGGATGGGTGGGCTATAAATACGAAAAAGAAAAATAAATAAAATAAATAAATAGAAGTCTTCAGAGACAGGAAAGATAACTCCCAGAGTGGAATGACAGCCCCTATATCAGAAGACTTCTACTACT
Organism: Gekko japonicus; assembly: GCF_001447785.1. Lineage (NCBI taxonomy): Eukaryota > Metazoa > Chordata > Lepidosauria > Squamata > Gekkonidae > Gekko > Gekko japonicus. Next base: position 1,307,833 of record NW_015165835.1, on the reverse strand, counting down.
ACCAGTAGCTTTCATTCCATTTGGGGGGCTCTTATTCCAGTCCCAGTCACTTCTGCTACTCCCACGGCTGTCATTCCACTCTGCAGACTTTCATTCTAGTGTCAGAACACCTACTATGACTCACGGTCCATCAACCCACTCTGGGTGCTGACATTCCAGTCCCAGAAGACTTTTGCTATGACCCACAGTCTATCAGTCCCCTCTGGGAGCTATCGTTGCAGTTCCAGTACACTTCTGCTACTCCCAGGGGCCATCATTCTACTCTGGGGGCTATCATTCCAGTGCCAGTAGACTTTTCCTGCTCTCAGCAGCCCCCATTCCACTCATTCCAATGCCTAAACACTAATGCTAGTCCCAGGGACCATAATTCCACTTGGCAGGGGGGCTGTCATCCCAGTCCCAGAGCACTAATTCTATTTCTGGGGACTGTCATTCCACCCTGGGGCCTGTTATTCCAGTCCCAGAGCAGTTTATCTGGGCCCAGAGACATTAAGTGAAAATCCACTCTGCATTTTCACTGCAACTATTTTGTGCTGTAATGTATTTCAATGGAGCCCATGCAAGTCAATTGAGATTCCTGGCTTGGATTATCTCAAATGGGCCTTCAAGCCCTCTCCCATTATTTCCAGTGGGCAATCCTGTCATTTCTTTTAGTACATCCCCTTGTGTTGTGTGGCTAGGGTGCCTGCCAAGCTGCTGTAGGGTTACTTTGGGGAGCCCCTGTCAAAACTCTGGGGATGTCTGCCTTCCTGTCCTTCAAAACCCACATTTGGAGACTTGGTGGTGGCCCTGCAAGCTCAACATGTGTTTCCATTCCTTTACACCCTGGTTGATGGGAGTGCTCTTGATCTGTGTGTTTCAGCTGAGAGGGGCATGTGAGAGTTGTGGACACACTTCCCTTGCTTTTTTTTATGCCCCCCGGAGGGGATTTTTTATTGCATGTTTATTAACACTACAAACTATAACAGAAAATAGGGGAGGGGACTACATATAAGGATAAAGGAAAGATACCCACTACTGACTAAAAACCCAAGAGAGGAGGTCATCAACTCAGCCTACACATACGCTAGCAATCACGCTAGTCCCATTATGAACTAAGTCAAGTATAGTATTATCTTTTTCAATTCTTAATTTTAGCTGTTACCAGAGAAATTCCCTAAGCATCTAGTTTCAGTAACTTCAAAAGCACAGTTCAGAGTCCTTCAGTCTTCATTTTCCCTTGCCCAGTCTCTTTCGCAGTTTATAAGGACTTTTGGAGGCTGCTGTCCCTTTCTCTGATAGAGAATCTTCTCTGAAAGACCCCAAGTCCAGCTCGCAACTGGACCTACTGTCCATCCCTTTTTTTTCTTCCTCCCCTGGCTCTCCCAGCTGGACTCTTAAAAATTCCCGTGCTTTCTGAACAGAGTCAATCTTTTCCTTTTTTATGCTTAATTTTGAAGGTTACGCCCTCTGGAGTTAGCCATCTGTATCTGATTGCATTTGTCTGGAGAAAAAGAATTAAATCTTTGTACTTCTTTCTTCTTTGTCTTATTTCAAATGGAATGTCTTTTAATATTCTGATAGTGTTTTCTCCAACTTTCATGGGTGTTCCAGATGCTGCTTTCAGGATTGCATCTCTCACATGCCTCTTTGAGAATCTTATCACTATTTTCCCAGGCAGATTATTTTTCTTTATATATCCGGAATATGACCTGTAGGCCACATCCATATCGCTCAGCAAAGATTCCGCCTTCATATCTGTCACTGGGGGCAGTAATTCACTCATAATTTCCTTCAGATTCTCTCCCTTAGTCTCTGGAATGCCCTGGAAGCGAAGGATCAAATTGGCTTTTTCCATTTGTAGCTGTAACAGCTGATCTTCTGTGGCGATTTGCTTCTTTTCCAGTTTTTGTACTTTCTTCTTCATCCTTTCGGCAGTGGCGTCTTCATTATTTTAAGAGTCTCATTCAACTGTGTTTGCTGGGTGGTGATACATTGGTTCATTGTTGACAGCTGCTCCCTGAGATTATTCATCTGATCCAGCAGGGTGCGCATGGATTCCACCAATGTCTTTGCCAGCTCATTGGTTTCTTCCAGCCTTGGACTCTCAGTTCCTTTAGCTTTTAACAGTTTCTCTTTCTCTGTCCTCTTCCCCGCCATCTTTTTGGATTGTTTACTTTTGCAAAAGTTTTAAAAGTCTCTGAATATGCACTCAAACGCTCAGGCTCGCCTTGGTAAGTCTCTCTCAACAGTTATAACCACTTTCTTTTCTGCTCCCCCCCTCCGATTCGCTTAAAAGTTTATGCGCATGGGAGGCATCCCTCCCCCGCTCGCCTCACTTTCTGTTCCATGTGGGTGGGGAGCTTTCTTTTCACTTTAGCCGATCGCTTTAGTTGAACTCACATTCATAATTGGTCCGTAGACCCCGTTTTAGCTCCATTTCTTTCACTCAACCTCCTGCACTTGCCCCGGTCGGCGTCACTTAGTTCCATTCGGTCTCACAGCATGAAGAACCGTTGGGACGGAGAAGCGCCTCAATTCCCCAGCATCACACCGGCGAAGAGGCGACCTCTCAAAAGTCCCATGGCCAGAGCCCCTTCAGCCAGGTCCCTGGAGGGGGGACGATCCTACACACCCCCTCCTTCTGCTGGAGTGCTGCTTTACCCCCGGTAGGTGAGTCTGCTAGCGCGCTGCCATCAACCGGATGTCTGACACACTTCCCTTGCTGATGTTGTGTGTCTAGGGTGCCTGCCAAACTGCCATGTGGTTACTTTGGAGGACCCTTGTCAAAACTCTGGGGATGTCTACCTTTCTGTCCTTTAGAACCTGCCTTTGGAGACTTAGGAGGGCTGCAAGCATAGGGGCCCCTTGCTTCCAGTGTCTGGCTGGGCACAGGTCTGCCCAGGTGAAGTTTCCCTGTGAGTTTGGTGTCACTGGCGTGTCCCTGAGCTAGTTAACTGCAGCTGTCTTTTCGAGAGGGTGTACAGGGGAGACCTTTTTTAAGGGTACATAACTGGGACCCCAGAAATGTAATCCACCCCAACTTGGAGAGTTTGTAGAGTAGTGGGAGGCATGGTGAGGTTCCCTGTGCTTTTGGTGTGTGCAGCTTGCAGGGGGTCCATTCTATACACTTTTGAACCTGTGCCTGACATATTGCCCAAAACACTTGCATGGAGGCATCATCTTTGAGGGGCCATAACGTGGACCCCCTAAATTCAATCTGCACATAACATTGAGGGCTTATAGAGGACCATCAGAGGGTGGTCCCTTGTGAATTTACTGTCTCTAGCTTGCACAGCATCTGGTCTACACACTCCTGAACCTGTGACTCATTTCCCCAGAAAGCACTTTCCTGAGGGCACCTTCTTTGGGGGGCTGTAACTTTGACCCGATAAATCCAATTCTCACCAAACTTGGAGGGCAGGAAGAGGAGAGTCATCTGGAGATCATCTGTGAGTTTGGTGTCTCTAGCATGCTGTGGGGGGGAGTTCTACCACATCATGAACCTCACATACCAAACTAGTTCATTTAGTGCCTAAAACTTCATGGTGGTTTGTGGCTCATGAACCAGAATGAACCAAATTTTCCCAGTTTGTGCCCATCCCTACTTGTGTTTTCCCTTTTATTGCTGCAGCTGCTGATATAGCACAGTGGTCATGGTGCTTCCACATGGCAGGTTTTCCCATGAAGAAGAAAAAGAAGAATTGGTTTTATACCCACTTTTCAGTACCCTAAGGAGTCTTGGAGTAGCTTACAATCACCTTCCCTTCCTCTCCCCACAACAGACACCTGTGAGGTAGGTGGTACTGAGAGAGATTTTATAGAACTGTGAATGACCCAAGATCACCCAGCTGGCTTCGTGTGGGGAATCAAACCCAGTTCTCCAGATTTGAGTCCACCACTCTTAACCACTACAGTATGCTGGTTTACCTGCCCCAGTTCCATAACAGTAGCCACCACCCCCCCCAAGCACCAGGACATTTCATGGTAGTTTATTCTAAAAAAAACAAAAACCCTGTCATTTAAATAGTATATGAAATGTATGTCAATTTCTCCGAACCCCCAACTTTAATTTTTCTTTTTTAAAACATCTCTTGCCCCTCTCATTGTGGAGATATGCATTTCCCCTTATATCACTGCAACAAAAGAGGCTAGAGACTTTTAAAAAATGAAAACTGGGAATTCATAGAAACTGGTACACACATAGTTATAATGTTATAACAATATAATAATATTCAGTTGCCAATTAAATAAACCAATGGTGGGAACATGAAAACAGGGTCAGGAAAACTGGCTGCTATGTGAGCAGGAAAATCTGAATCTTCCCGCCTACATGGCAGCCATCCAGCCTTTACTGTGGCCTTTCCTAAGACTTCACAGCAAAGCAGGTTTCAGAAAGTTTGGAGTAAAGCTTGGGAAATCCTTGGAGGTATATGAATGCATCACAATGTCGTGGGGAAGCAGGCGGAAAAACTCACTTCCCAACAGCATCAAACCCAGGCAAATAACCAGTGTGGAAAAGGCCAGAGTTATACCAAGGTCTGTACCCATGGGGGTGCTTATGAATGCCCTGCACCCTCCCTAAACAACCTGACAGCCTCCCCAAACATCCATGCCTGCCCCTCCCCCCTCCTCAGCAACTGCCTGGTTTGCTGGGGGAGGGGAAGCACATTTCAACTCGCACTTGGCTTGCTGCTGGCACGATTGCCAGGTAGGGCCCACTCGGGCAGGTGGAGGAAGGTGGCACAGGTATAGCCCTGTGTGGCTGCAGGCAGAGTGCAGGTTCCCTGGGTCCTGCTAGCCAGTGGAGGAAGGAGGAGGCAAAGGCACACAGGGTGTCCCCCTGCCAGCCGGAGGAAAAGGGGAGAGAGGCCAGCCTGTGAAACATCCCCGGTGGCCACAGGTTGTCCCTCCCCATGCTTCATGCCACGCCACCTGCCTGCAGCAGAAAGGAGGCCAGTGGGGATGGAGACAAGTGCAACAGGATGCTCTGGGGGCTGGGGCTGCCTTTCCATTTGCAGGCGCCCTGCTGCTACATCACATCCAGGTGCAGCTACTCGACGGTGCCTTCTCCCTGGGCAAGTCCCCCCCACAGTGCAGCGCCACCCCCACCTGGGAAGCCAGGCAGGCAGGCTGGCAGAGGTGGGCTGGGAGGCAAGCAGAAGTAGGTGCATGGCGGCTTCATGGCTCTGGCCAGCCCCACCCCTCCCCAGATGGCACCTGGGTGCACCCCTTAACAAAAACTTTCTGGGTATGGGGGTGGTTATGCTTTTCTAAGCCCATCGACTTAGAAAGATATATTTAGAAGAACTCTGTTTAGGATTCCACTAATCCTAAATCCTAATCAGAAAAGGCACGCCTAGAATAATATAGAAATACAAGAGGTAGGTCCTCCCAAATTCAGGTAGCTTTTTGTCTTATGCCATCAAAAAGCAAATCTTTTCAGGTATGAGTGATAAGTTCTTCCCATTTTAATTCAGAAAAAAATGTGCCTTGGCTATCAACAGTCACAAAACATGGCAATAGAGGCTGGCCATCAATTTCAGTGTGCTGCTTATGTCTTCCAGAAGCATCTGGCTGGCTGCTATTGGAACCGGAATGCTGGAGTAGACGGAGCCTTGGACTGATCCTGCAACATCCAGTTCTTATATTTCATGGTTAGCGAATAAGCAGCTATGGACTTCTGCTACAGCTGCATCACCTTCGTGAGCAAGGCCAAGAATAAAATTAAGTGTAGGATAATGAAGACTTAAATTAAAAAAAAATGGTAATATTAAAATACCAAGTCATTCTTACTGAGGCTTTCAACAGTTATCACCAGTGCTGTAGAAAACAGCTACAGTTTACATGTGCAGCCAGTTGCTTTTCTAATTGCTACAGCAGGCTACCACTGGGAAGAACAAAGGAAATATTTAGCACATCGTAAATTCTTCTGCAGCCCTGCCAAGTGGCTGGAGTTCAGATTACAAGTTTATAACTAACATTTGAGAGCAATTTCAACTGCACTTTGAGAAAGTAGGTGGGGAGACTGCTCCTCATTGTTTCTTCTAATGCTGCAATAAATGTCTGGATGAATAAACTTGGATTCAAAATGCCACCTTCAGCTTGTCCTTTGACTTCAAGCTAGGGAAGTATTTCAAGATGAATGGAACAAATATGGACATTTGGAAAAATAAACAAGAATAATGGCAGTTACATTCATGCATTATAGGGAAGATGTTAAAAATACCAAGCACCTGTTTACCTCCTCACTGAAAACAGAGGACATAAAAAGTGCTTAGCTTTGGTAGATCATGCTCACTTTATTTCTTGAAGACATGCCACCAAGTTCTGTGACCTCAAGATCTCTCCTGCAATGCAAAGATGAAATCAATGAATACTTTGAAGATGACAGAAGTTGTGTTTTGGTGCTGCAGTAGGCAGCATTACTTGTTCCTCGTGCAAGGTTACTACTACCACTACTGCAGGCAAAGTACAAAACAATGTTTTTTTCTGTCTCAATATCTGTTGCAGATTCTGTATGGTGCTCCCCTTCCCATTAACCAATGGTTGTTCTGAAGCCTAGGAAAATGATCCCTTTGCTTAATAGTATTTGTATCATATTCCATACTAGATTAACAGTATGCATGCATAGAAGCTTAATTCTAATTAAACATATGAATTAATTTTAATCATCTGTAAAAACAGGCTGCACACGACACAGAGGCTACATGCTGGATTTTAGGAATTGTTCTTCTGTCCCATCTGCCTACACTACCACACAGATACACAAAAGCAAGCATGGTTTTGTATTGCAGTACATCTGTTAGTACAGAGGGATGCCCTCTACAGAGGATATGAACACATGAAGCTACGCTGTGTTGTCAGATCATTGGTCCATTCAGCCCAACTTTGAATCGCAATAGCTCCAAGGCCTTAAGAGCAGGTCTTTCCCAGGCTCGTACCTGATCCTTGTAACAGGCGGCTTACTGGACTTCAGTTTAAACAATTGTTTAATGAAAATATAACTTACGTGTTGTTGGTTACATTTGAGTTTCTTAGGTGTTTTGTCTTGTATGAATCATTGAGCTCAAATGGCACCAATAAAGCAAGAGAAGCAGGAAAGTGCACTTAATATTGCACATGGCAATAGCTTTGGGGACAGCAGAGAGGGGTCTGAAGAAAAAGGACATGTCCCTTTAATAGAGGCTCAGTGTGTAGAAATGGGCAACTGATGCTTTTCATGGCATGGAGGGAAACAACGTCACCTTTCCTGAAGTAGTTGAAGCTTTTGAATTTGTAGGAGTTTATCATATTTTAAAGAGCAATAATCTTTCCTTTGTAGCTTTAACAGAGACCTTAAATATACTATTTTGACTCCGATTCATAATACTATGTGAGGTACTATGTAAGTGCAAAGATTTAAGCAACTTTTTTTCTCATTTTGAACTTCAAGGTATGCTACTATATCCCTCTGTAGTGGCAATTTTTTCCTGCAAGCAAAATGAGGAATACATAAAACTTGCTATTGTATTAAAAGATGGTATCATAAATGGGAGAGAGGGAGGCTATCATAAAAAAGTATTTAATATTTAAGACTTGAAATAGCTTCTGTTAGAATTACCTGTATGTATTGTAAAACCTATATTCCTCTTTGTTAAACTGCACTATTTCTCCTGTTAATCATGCTTAACATTCCAGAATAATGCATTCATACCTGGGCACTCAAAAAATTACCACTCTCTTCCTCATGAAAGAAACTTAATAAGAACATTTCACAGGGGAGAAGTCCTCAGCAAAGTGCAAAGGAGTCTGCTGATTCTTTTCCAGTTATTCTGAATGCTGTGTGATTTTACTTTATCTGTATGCTACTGCCTCCCTCTGCCATGGCACATGTATTTCTGATTCACAAAGTAATTTAAAAACCATGTTCATCTGCATTTACTCTCCCCCAATATGAGTGCTTGTACAATTACACAGTTTAAAAGCTTATGAAAATATGCCAGAAACCAGACTAATTATTGTACCAGTACCCTTGATGTTAAGAAACCAACAACAGTTTTGCCAGAGAGTTCAATAACAGTATGAAATGGACCAAATAGCATTCAGAAAACTGGCACTTTAACATAGACAGAGATCCAAAGAGTTTTTGGGTGCAATAAAGGGCTTGGGCATACCTAGTGGGATTTTTTAAACTTTTATTTCCTTCTTAAAACAGCAAATCCTCATGCCATATCACAAAGTATGTCTCAGTTGCAGCAGACATGCTGCACGACATGGAAGGGTTGCTGTTTGGGACACACAAGCATAAAGTCTCCTTTGGCACATAGATGCAGTTATGTGGGTCTGGATCCTGGCCATAGTCTCACTTTCCTTCTGTTTTAAGACCAAAAAAGTTTAATTTTGGGTATAAACTTTTGTCTGCATGCACACTTCATCAGATACCACTCCATCAGTGGATCATTTCAGCCCACTCAGTCTAGAGGAAGCTGACAAACTGCTCCTAGCTGTTCACCCTACCACATGCTGCCTTGATCCGTGCCCGTCGTGGCTAATGAAAGTGTGCCATGATGGGTCACGAGGCACCCTGAGGGAGATTATCAACAAGTCCCTCATAGACGTTCAGTTCCCTGGGGTGCTCAAGGAGGCAGTGGTCTGCCCTCTCTTGAAAAAACCATCTCTGGATCTGGCTGAACTGGCCAACTATCAGCCAGTTTCCAATTTCCCCTATTTGGGCAAATTAATAGAGAGGGCAGTGGCAGCTCAGCTACAGAGCTTTTTGGATGACGCTTCTATCTTAGATCCCTTCCAGTCCGGCTTTCATCCTGGACACGGGACAGAGACAGCGTTGGTCACCCTCACGGACGACCTCCGGAGGCATCTGGATCGGGGCGGAGTGGCAGTGCTGTTGTTGTTGGACCTGTCAGCAGTGTTCGACATGGTCAACCATCAGCTACTGACCCTCCACCTCGCCGACATTGGAAATCAGGGGCTTGCCCTGCAGTGGCTCGCTTCCTTTCTCCATGGTTGGGGACAAAGGGTGGCACTAGGGGAACAGCAGTCCAAGAGACACCCACTGGAATGTGGTGTGCCTCAATGGGCTGTGCTTTCTCCAATGCTGTTTAACACCTATATGCACCTCCTTGCCCAGATTGCCCGAAGGCATGGGCTGGGTTGTCACCAGTATGCTGATGACACCCAGCTCTATCTAATGTTGGGTGGCCGGTCCGGCTCCAGACTGGAAGACCTGGACCAGGCATTACAAGCCATGGCTGGTTGGCTTAGGCTGAGTCGGCTGAAACTGAACCCAATGAAGACGGAATTGTTTTATATGTCTTTATGTGATTTTAATTGTTGTATTGACTAGTGTAAGCCACCCTGAGCCTGCTGTAAAGCGGGGAGGGTGGGGCATAAACCTAATAAATAATAAATAGTAATAATAATAATGCCCAGAATTAAACTGTGTTGGTCTTAAATGTTCCACTGGATTCAAATTTTGTTCTGTTGATTCCGACCAACACGGCTACACACCTGAATCAATTGTCTTTCTATTTATTCTTCTATATACCAACATTATTTGTTTCATTAATGTTTGTTACTATGAATACTTTAAAAATCTTCTTCACTTTTAACACAATTACAGACTCCTGTGAAAGACTTATGAACAAAGCATATCTAATCATGCACTCCATTTGTTATACAGTTGATTTATATTTCATGTTTGTACTTTTCTTATGCACTTGTTGTTAACCAGTTATACTGATGTTAAAATAATAAAAACTTAAATAAAAAAAATGTTTGTTACTAAGGGGGCACGTAGAAGACAAAAGAAAAGGAAAGTGTTTTATTCTTCCATGACATGTATAGTCTTCCTTCAAAACACTTCTTGCACATAGTGCATTTGGTTGAGCCCCCCTCGTCTCCGTCTCAAACACGACTTAAGTAATGAGAATCAGACGCAGTCTGGAAATCAAGAGAACAGGAGAAAGCGCAGAACTGGGGTATGCAAAAAAAGACTTTATTTTGTGAGTGCTGCCTGTCTAGTCTGGAATGGCAAAGAACCAAGCATGCCAGGGCACAAAGACACGGAAGAGGTCCAGCAGAAGTGGCGAGGTAGAGGCAAGGCAGTCTCGAGAGCCTTCCTCCATATGGCAGGCAGAGCAAAGGGAAGTGCCTGATGGTTTGGGGAAGCTCCCGTATCTCTAGAGGTGAGCCGGCAGCACTTCAGAGGAGCGCTTCAGAGATCAGTGCACTGAGGGAGCCAAGGGAAAGATGTGGTGTCGGCAGAGACTGTGCTCAGGATGCAGCTGGGGCACAAAGAGAGAAATGCACATGCTGGAGTCTGAGGCACCGAGGCTGCAAATCCAACAGAACAAGGCCCAGTAAGCTCACAAGAAAGCCTTGCAAGTCACTCAAGGAGAGGTGGGAGGGGAGGGCACTGCCCCATTTCAAGACACTACCCCCATTATGCAGAGAATGAGTATTTAGAGCTGTTCTTTGAGAACTTTAAGAATAGTTGTGTGGAACACAGCATTCCCAAGGCTGATTTCTTGAGAAACCTGAGGCCAGGTTTGTGGAAAGGATGAAGATGAGCGAAGGCAAGATTTTGACCGTTGTTGGGCTTACAGGGTGAAGATGAGCGAAGGCAAGATTTTGACCTGCTCAGGAAAAGGGCCTGTGAACACTCTTGCCAGAACTATGTAGGCAAACCCTGTGGCGGATAGGATAGGAAAGGGGTGAAGCTTTGGACACTTTGTTGTGAGGACACAGCAGCTGAAGAAAAGGTGACTGGGGGGTTTGGGGATCCAGGATATGGACTTAATTGTAGATCTGCTGGCCTGGGGAAAACTGTATGATGTTTTGCCCGGACATCTGTGAGAGAAGTGGAAAAGAGAAACCCCAAACCCTGCTAGCTGATGTGTGAGAGGGCAACTAGTTCGCAGTGATACAAACAGTGAGAGGAGGGTTTAGGGGGCAAGGACATTTAAGAGCTGCGTGTGGAAGCAGTGCCCAGCTGACATCCTCCAGTGCTCCCACTAGGGAATGACTTGGCAGGGGGAAGGTATACTCTGAGTGCCACCTCACACTGTGAGGCTGCATGTGGGCAGACTCTTCCACACCCACCCCAAGCTGCTCCTAAGCTGTCTGTGAAAGGGGACCAACTAGAACCTCTTGGTTAACAAGACTGGGAGGGGGGAAAAGATCTGTGTTATTTTAAAGGAAGCAGAGGGTGGAGGAACAATAGAGAGGCAAACTGCGCTCAGCTCCACACAGTTCGCAGTGGAACCCACAGAACAATGCCAGTCGGGGGAGGAGCCACTGGGCAGTGCCAAGTCTCTTGCAGGAAGAAAATAGTGTGAGAGTTTTAGACAAAATGGAGCAAGAGTGACTCATAGATTTGTGTAGTGACAGCAAAAGAGAGGGAGGGATCTAGGAGTTAACCTTTTCCCCTGCCTGACAGCTACTCAAAGGGCACAAATGCAAAAAGTAATGGCCAACTTTGCCCAGATTGGGAGAATAACCCAATCTGAGCATTACATTCTGATGAGGAATCACCCCCCCACACACACACACAATTGCTTCAGCACCCTATAGAGCCACAGGGAAGCAAGGTGAATGCTTGGAGCATGGACTAATAGGTAAATTGGAACTGGGTACAAACAAATCTGCTAGTACCTTGGCATCTCCTACTGTGTTAATAATGAAACTAGATAAAACAGTGCATTTCTATGTGGGCTGTTGCAAGCTGAACTCTGTGGCTAAGGTGGATGGGTATCCTGTGCCCTGCATGGATGATTTGTTGGATACAGCAGCAAGGGACACGTTTATCAGTACTTTAATCTCAGAGATTGGACTGGGGGCTCAAGCTCAGTGTCACATTCAGGGCTAAACCTGGTACTGTTGCACTACCCAGGTTTCCAGGATACACAGACAACAAGTCAAGCCAGGTCTACAAACCAGTCCAAAGTTCCAAAAGTCCAGTCCAGAGGGGTCAGGCTTCAGAACAGGTGTATAATACAGACATCTGGGTCCCAGGCTTCAGGAGCAAGCACAGATTACCTGCAACAAAGTACAAGGCATCAGGATCAAGTTCTGTTTACAAAACAGGTCAACCTAAAGAGGAGTGACAAGCAAGGTTGCTTCCACACCAAGTCTTGCTCAGCATGTTCCCTTTATCTATCGCTTTTGCCGGCTCATCCCCTGAGGCCCAGGTGCTGCTCTTTACAGTTGCATTCACCTTCCTACAGGTGCAGGTCTTTTACTGTCTCCCTATCAGCCTGTCAGTCCTGGTCCTGCAAGGACTCCACTCCACGAATGAACCCTGATAGCTGCCGAGCTGCCAGGCAGGTGCTTCATCATCCTTCCTGAGCTGTCAAGTGCTCTCTCCTCCTTCTACACCTTGCTGGCTCAGGGGAGGCTGACAGGGATGTCAGCCTCAGCAGCCTCTCTTTCTTCCCCTGAATGTAAGAGCTGTGATTGGAACGTGTTCTCACTTCCCAATGTTTCCCCCGTTGGGTCTGCTGCTGGATCCAGATGCTCAGAAGGAGATCCATTGGTCTGGGGCCTGATTCTTCCAGTTCTGAGGAGGAGGTGGCGGCGGCGGCAGCAACTGGCGGGCCCATGACACTCAGGCAAAACTAGTCTTCGCCACCCACCCAAGACTGTTTGAATTCACAATTTGCCCTTTGGGATGAAAAATGCCCCAATGACATTCTGATCATTAATGAACTATCTGCTCAGGGGACTGATGCTGGCAGTGATATATTTGGATGATTTGTATTCTCCAACTCCAGGGAGGAATACCATTTTATGCAGACCGTCCTGCAGCATCTGCAAGATACAGGACTCGCACATAAATGGCAGAATGGGAAGCTACAGGTTATGTACCTGTGGGGCAGGGAAGGATAAACTGGGGGCAATTGAAAAATGAACCAGCCTGTGCACCAAGAGACAAGTGCAGTCTTTTCTTGGGATGGCAGACAATTGCAGACAGTGTGATACAGTACAGTGAAATTGTTGCTCCTTTGGCTGACGTGCTGGAAATGACAGCCAGACAAGGGAGTCTGGACTGGACTGTGTTGACTCTTAAAGCAAAACTCATGACTAGACCAATCTTGCAGACACCTAACTTCCAGAAACTTTTTATCCTCACCAAGGATGCTTCTGAAAGAGGCCTTGAGGCGATGTTGATGCAGAAAGGGGGGTAGGATGAGTTACCCAGTCCTGTAGTTTATTCAAGTAGGAAGCGGTTGCAATGGGAACAGAGTTACTCCACAATAAAGAAAGAATGCACTGCAATTGTCTGGGTGATGGAATATCTGTGTCCTTATCTCTGTGTGTGCCCATTTCTTCAAACAGATCATTCTCCCTTGTTAAGGGTGGGCTCCAATGGCTCTAATCTGGGAGAACCGGGTTTGATTCCCCACTCCTCCACTAGCACCTGGCTGGATGACCTTGGGCAAGCCGTAGTTCTGATAAGAGCTGTCCTTGAAAATAGCAGTTTCTTTCAGAGCTCTCTCAGCCTCACCTACCTCACAGGGTGTCTGTTGTGGGGAGGGGAAGGGAAAGGAGTTTGTAAGCCACTCTGAGACTCCCTTGGGTAGTGAAGGGCGTGGTATAAATCCAATCGCTTCTCTTCTAAACTGCTTCCAGAACAGGAACCAGAAGCTGATGCATTGTCCTGCAGGACTTTAAATTGAGACTCAGCATATTCTAGGGAAGGAATATGTGCCAGCTGATGTGCTGTCAAGGGGGATATGCCTGAGGACTATGTAGCTTGTGCTGTCTTAACTCTATGATTGCCTGGATCCAAATGTATGTTGTTGAAAGCTGTTTCCACATATGTTTGGAATGTGCCTTGTACTAAGCTCAGGAACTAGGTTATCACAAGAATATATACTCAAGTTATGTATGGACATCATAGAATGTTTAGAGGTAAAATGTTACTCCGTGTTATGAAATGTTCAGAATGCTTTGTATTTCAAAATACCCAGCAAACAGCAAACACAAAACCTTTATTGGCATGAAAGCACAAAACATCATGGAAATACAGGAAAATAGTAAGATGCATCAATCACTTACACTTGGCTATCCAAGCCTCATCTTCTGATTGCATAATATAAAAATTTTGCAACAGCCTCTATTATTTCGCAATTAGAATTAAACAGAAGAAAGTGACCCATTGAGTCATCAGAGTGCCAGCTCTTACCCTCTGGAAATGGAGTAATAAAACGAGATTGGATATCCCTATAGAGGGGGCAGTGAAGTATGGTGTGTGTAGTGGATTCTATATCTTTTAGAGAGCAAGGACAAAGTCTGTCTACATATGGTATCTGGCGGTACCTCCCTATAAGTACCTCTGATGGCAGAACATTAAAGCGTGCAAGCATGTATGATCTGCGATGATGTGGGGCTGTTAAACTTGACAGATACTTCGCAGTAGAGGCCATGTCAAAAGTCCCCAGCCTACTTGGGGAGCATCTGCTGGCTGCGCGTTCCCTAAGTTCTTGCCTTTCAATGTCAAGAAATCTTTGTTTAATAAGGCTTGTTTATCTGAAAAGGGGGCTAAATAATCCGGGGTTATTCCCATTGTAGAGAGTTTCTCCTCTACATATCTAAGCCATGGAGAGAGATGGGACTCAGTTAACATGTGAGTAATAATACTTTTAGCTTTAGCATGGAAATGAAGCTTAAGCCAAAATACCCTGTCAGGTTTGGAGCTGAGACGACAATGCACATGCCTAGAAAAAGAAGGCTTAGTCCTATCGTCTAAGGTAAAAAGGGAGGATGTTGTGATAAAGGAATTCATGATACCCTTGATTAACACAAAACAGGCATTGGCCCCTAGACAGGTCACCCTCTTTCCTGGGAACAAAGCCATGAAGTCCTTGGATTTCAGGCTGAGAAAGGTGGTTTCCCTTTATGGGGACAAATGGGCAGAATTCTGGTGAACATTTGCTCACTTACTAGGAAAATGCAAGAAAGATCACTGTTTTGGATAACCTGAATTAGGGCAAAAAAACATTGAGGACGTGTTTCTTTGTTAAGTCCTGAGCTTAACAAAGTGTCAGAGAGTGATTTCAGCCAAAACTCAAGTTTATTCCTCTTCGCGATCACTTCTCCAACACGGTACAACAGCTTCCTTGGTGGTTCTAACCATTCTCTCCGCCTGGCCGTTTGAGGCCGGGTGGAACGGGGCCGAGGTTATCTGCCGGATACCATTATTGGACAAAAACCTTTCAAACTCCTCAGAGGTAAACTGACTGCCGTTGTCACTTACCAATACGTCCGGTATCCCATGAGTGGCGAAAAGGCGTCGCAGCACGTTGATGATGGACCCGGAAGTAGTGGAGTGCATGTGCGCAACCTCCAACCACTTCGTATCCGCATCAACCATAATGAGGAACATTTGTCCCTGCACAGGCCCCACAAAATCGAGGTGGAGCCTCGACCAAGCTTTTCCCGCCGACTCCCATCTTTGCGGAGTGGCGGTTGGTGGATCAGGTTTGGCCTGCTGGCAAGGCATGCAGGCTCTGACCCATTCCTCTATGTCAGCGTCTAGCCGGGGCCACCACACGTACCCACGGGCTAGCGCTTTCATGTGGACCATGCCTGGATGGCCCTCATGAAGTGATTACAGCACTTTTTGTCTCAATTTGTGAGGTACCACCACCCGGTTTCCCCACAACAAGCATCCCTTGGACACCGACAGTTCATTTTGGCACATTTTGTAACACTTAAACTCCGGCTCCACAGATCCCATAGGCCACCCCCTCCAAACCCAGTTCAGGACTCTGGAGATTACAATGTCTTTAGCGGATGCAACCGCAATGTCCTTTGAAGAAATTGGGGCTTGGGCCAGTTCATCGATCGCTAACACCTCGTTAGCTGGAGCAGGGTCTGAGTCCTGGCCGGGCAGAGGGCAGCGACTCAGCGCGTCTGCATGTCCAATAGCCTTACCCGGCTGGTGTTCCAGGTCATAGTCATAGGCAGACAGAAATAGAGCCCACCTCAGCATGCGGGCTGACATGAAGTTGGGAAGTTGCCGGTCCGGGGCAAATATTCCCAATAAGAGCTTGTGATCCGTCACAAGCAGGAATCTGCGTCCATACAAAAATTCATGAAATTTCTTCACGGCAGAGACAAGCGCTAGTCCTTCCTTGTCGATTTGCACGTAATTCTTTTCTGCACTTGACAGGGATCGAGAATAATATGCCACGGGGGCTTCCTCCCCATTTGGCATTACGTGACTGAGCACCGCCCCCACCCCAAAAGGAGACGCGTCTGCAGCCAATACCAACAACTTTTGGTTGTCATAGTGTGTTAACACTGCATTAGAAACCAGTAATGCTTTGACCCCTTCGAACGCCCGTTCCTGTTCGGTGTTCCACCGCCATTTTGCATCTTTGTGCAGGAGAGCATGCAACGGGGCTGCTACCGATGCCTTGTGGGGGAGAAAGGCATGATAGAAATTAAGGAGTCCTAGGAATGCCTGGAGCTCCTTCTGGGGTCATGGGGCATTCTTAATTGCCTCTACCTTGGTATCTGTGGGGTGGACACCATGTTCATCGACTCTAAACCCCAAGAATTCCACACTGGGCAACAATACATTTTGATTGTTTCACTTTGAGGCCAGCTTCTGAGAAGCATTTCAGTACTTCTCTGACCCTGCCCATGAGCTCTTCATCGGACCCCCCAGCTATTAGCACATCATCAAAATAGGGGACAGTTCCAGGAACCCCCCCAAGCAACCCTTCCATCAATCCCTGGAATATACCCGGGGCAACATTCACACCGAACTGAAGCCGGTTCACCCTGAACGCTCCCCTGTGGGTGACGATGGTTTGTGCTTCAGCCGCCTCCCTGGTCACAGGCAGCTGTTGGTAGGCTTGGGCAAGGTCGAATTTTGCAAACATCTTCCCCCCTCCCAGGGACACCAGGACATGGCTGATAACTGGGACGGAGTAAGAATGCTGCTGCAAGGCACGGTTAATCGTACACTTATAGTCTGCGCATATACGCACGGAGCCGTCTGACTTAACAGGCGTGACTATAGGCGTTTCCCATTTGCTAAATGGGACTGGTTCCAACACTCCCTGGGCAATGAGCTTGTCCAGCTCGGCTTTGATCCTTGGCCTAAGCGGAATAGGCACCTTCCGATATTTCAAACGGATTGGGGTCATAGAGGGATCGAGCTCAAAAGACACTGGGGGCCCCTTGTACTTTCCAAGACCACCCCCGAACACATCAGGAAAATCTTTATACAATACAG
>NW_015165835.1:1269841-1290014 GCF_001447785.1 Gekko japonicus | reverse complement strand
CCGTTCATCCTTCATGCCGCACACCAGCCGGTCACGGAGGGCCTCCTCCACATCGGCGAAGTTGCAGGGTCTCGCAGCTTTTTGGAGGTTTGCCACATACTCCGCCACTGATTCGTTGGAAGCCTGACCCCTCTTGTAGAAGGCATGCCGGCACGCAATCTCCGATGGCTGCAGGGAGAAATGCGCCTGGAGCTTCTCGGTCAGGTCCTTGAACGAAACGGTCTTAATGTCCGCTGGCGCCACCAGGGACCGGGCAATATCAAACATGCTCTTACCACAAGAGCTCAGGAGGGCTGCCCGCTTCTTCGCCTCCGTCGTGACATCATGCGCTTCGAGGTGGAAACTGAACCTAGACAGGTAGGCTTCCCAGTCCTCGGTCGCTGGTTCGAATGGCTCGAACTTCGGGCTATTGGCCATCTGTGCAATCGCTGCCACCGGAGCTGGTGGTGCCCATTGCTGATCGGCCACGGCGAGCTGCTGCTCGTTGTTGTCTGTCGTGAGTTTGGGACCAGCGGGGCTGCCTACCCGCACTAGTATCCCACCTTCGTCACCAATTGTTAAGTCCTGAGCTTAACAAAGAGTCAGAGAGTGATTTCAGCCAAAACTCAAGTTTATTCCTCTTCGCGATCACTTCTCCAACACGGTACAACATCTGATAGCCCGAACAGTTTGCCCATTGAAACTGCTCAGTATTTAAACATTCCCGGCTAATATAGCCACTCCTACTTTACATATAACAACCTATCAGGTTGATCGCATAAGGACCAATCACACACGTTCCCGCTTCCAGCTTACTTGAATGTGATTGGACGCATTTGTCTTGGACTTGAATCCCTGTCCAAGACGAAGCTTTACATTGCTTCCCAATGAGATGTTTCACATTACATCTAATGCATTCATGGCAGCATCTGAATACATTACACTCTTGGTACAAGATGGCATCTTGTATATAGTAGACAAAATATAGATCAAGAATCCATTCAAAAAATTTTAATAATAACCCGAATATCAAAAAACTGAACGAAAAAAAAAATCTTAATCAGGCCATTACGATTTCAGAAATAACGGAAGCAATTAAAAGGCAGAGAAAAAATATATGTTTGGGACCTGATGGTCTCCCCTCTGAGTTTTACTTGGTCTTTGAGGAGGAAATCATTTTGCCATATAAAAAGATTCCTGCTGCCATCTCAGAACAAAGACCTTGCCCGACTCCTGGAATTCAGCTTTAATTTTGCTGCTTCATAAAAGGGACTCTGATGCAAAAGAGATCCAAAATTACCGTCCCATTTCACTTTTAAACATTGATTACAAGATTTTCGCTTCAATATTAGTGCAGTGTATGAGATGGGTATTGATACAGCAGATACATCAAGATCAAACAGGGTTCTTGCCTAAAAGGCAGATGTGGCAAAATGAAAGAATCATTTTGAACGTTTTAGAATATTGTGAAGCGCACTACGATAGGCAATTAGCTATAATATTTCTGGATGCCAAAAAGGCGTTCGACAACATAAATTGGGACTTTATGATTCTAAAACAACTGGATGTGGAGAATTTTTTATTAGTTTGATAGAGGCTATCTATAAGAATCAAGATGCTACAATCTTAATAAATGGTGATATGACAACTAGAATAGATATAAGTAAGGCTGCCCCCTTTCACCACTCTTATTTATATATACCATTGAAGGTCTCTTTGAAACTGTTAGGAATGACAACCGAATTGAAGGTGTAAAAACAAAGGGCCAGGAATATAAAATCCAAGCTTATGTCGACGATTTAGCAATTATATTATTAGACCCTATTAGTCTATTCCACCGCTATTAAATGTTCTACAGGACTTCGGACGTCTGGCTGGCTTTAAACTTAATACTACAAAGACAAAATTCCTGACTAAAAATTGTCCTCAGGATTTGATACAAGATATACAAAAAACTCTGGATTTGAAGTTAGCAAGAAAATAAGATATTTAGGTATACATATATCAAATAGATTAAGCACACTAATACAAGATAACTATGATCAACTTTTAATTTCCATGATTTACAAAAGTGGGGGAATTTACAACTTTCTTTAATGGGAAGGGCTGCAACTGTCAGGATGAATCTTCTCCCTAAAGTTCTATTACTTTTTCAAAATATACCAATACTTCTCTTTTATTAAGAAGTTAGAAAAGTTGGTTCAAAATTTCATTTGGCAAAAGAAAAAACCCAGAATAAAATTTAAACTTTTATGGGGAAAAATACAAAAATACAAAAAAGCGCTATCAGATTGGCGGCTTTATTACCAGGCAGCTTCGCTTAGTTGGGTAAGAGATTGGATACTATTGAATAATCCTAGAATTTTGAGTATTGAAGGACATAATTTAAGAATAGGTTGGCATGCGTTTTTAGGGCTTGCAAAACAGGATACTGTTTTCATATTTCATATTTCAAACACCATTTTTTAAGAGCGGCATTACTAAAAGTATGGAATGAGATAAAAATCCTTTTTTACGATAAAACCCCAAGATAGCTGGCTCCTCTATAAGCTATATCTTTACCTAATTTTATGACTGAAACTCGTTTTTTGAGTTATGAAGTAATGAGCTAAAATTGCAGGAGACCCTACAGTCCCAGGGCGTTCATTTATCTTGGTGGGAGAGGAACCAATTGGTGTCTAAATATAGGAAAGATAAGCAAATAGGCTTTTGTTCTGGTTTTTCTGAACTTGATAAAATACTTTTAGGTTCTGAGGATAAGCTTATTCGTAAAATGTACTCTCTCCTACTAGAATATAAGATGCATGATGAGACTGTAAAGGTTTCAATGATTTCGTGGGCAGAAAATGTAGAGCATGTTATCAAACTAAACAAATGGGAAAAGGTGTGGCAAAGCATGAAATGTCTAAAGGCTATATCTCTGAAGGAAAATGTGTTTAAGATGTTCCACCATTGGCATTTAGCACCAGATAGATTGGCCCGCTTTTATTCCAGTTCCAGTAATAAGTGTTGGAAGTGCAAATCTCATGTGGGCTCTTTTTATCATGCCTGGTGGTCTTGTAATGTAGTTAAAAATATTGGAAGGAGATCCATTTGGTAATAACACAAATAACAAAAATTCAGATTCCTTTAGACCCTGAAATATTTTTATTAAATATATTGCTGGACAATATACATAAATGTGATAAATATTTGATTATTCATCTGTTAACTGCAGCAAGGATGGTACTGGCAAAGTTCAAGAAGAAAGAAGAGCTGCCTAGAAAGCAGGACTTTATCAACAAAATTACCAAAGTGGCTGAAATGGATAATTTAACCCAAAAACTTCATGGAAAGGATGATGATGTTTTTCAAAAAGTATGATTAAAACTGTATTACTGGTTAGATAAGAACGGTCATGATGAATAAACGAATATAGATATGTGGCACCAAATTTTTGTTATAAGGTTTAGGATCCATTGTATTTTTTTTTGTTAGATGTTGTATGTTTGAATAATAAAAATAATATCTAAAAAGAATGAATGAATCTGTGTCTTTTCAATAACCCTTTCCCAATAACATAATTCTGTATACTTTATTGTTTTGTTTATTAAGTTTTAAAAATATTTTAATGCTTTGAAAAACAGAAGTAGTTTATACAAATTATTCAGTTTATATTTCTGTGCACTAACTCCCAGGGTAAACTCAAGGAACACTTCTGAGTAGATAGCAAATTCACAATGCCCATCCTATTCAAGTCAATGAGAGTCGACTCGCTTGTGTGCATTATTGCAAGCTAGGTAAACCCCCCCCCCCCAATTTCCTTGATAAATTATTGTAGCTGCCTTAAGATGCCATTATATTGTCTGGGGGAAATGAAAGCAGTTATTTATTGGCTACTATGAACTTCCAGATAATTTGGACATAAATTGCAGTGAGTAATAGAAATCCAATTTGTAAGCGATCCACAGTTTGTTTGTTTTAAGAAATGGCAATTATAACTTTGTTATTGTATATGATTTGTACTGTAAAATTTAGTGCAGAAAATGCAGTTGAGTAACAATTAAATAATTTACAGCCTTCTGCTCAACATTCACACACAGTAAACTTTTTTAAAAATACCACGATGAACCACTTTCCACAAGGAAAACGTTTTCAGAACCTCTGATTTAAGGCTGTAAACTATATTCTGCAAATTTACAAGGTACAATGAAGGACAGAAATGCCAAAGCCCTGAAACATATAATTGAATAACAATAGTTTAAGTCCACATGTCAGGTTGTATATCGTAGATCTGACCTGTTCACTGAAGCACAAACTCCTGCAAATACGCTTCTAGTTTCTAACCTCTGTAAACCTTCCTTCATTTCACAAGTCATATACTTGTAACTCCATATGGATATGGAGTGGACTGAATTATAGCACAGATCTGAAAACAAACAAAAGTAACAGAAAATGCTTCATCACGTAAAGTGCATGCAGAAATCTTTGCAACATGTTTTTTAAAGGGATATATCAAATATTTGTGGGGCTCAGCTTTCACTGCAAAAACAATTGTTAGTGGGAACATGAAAATGATCACCAGATAAGATCATTGATGTTGTCATTCCTGTTTGCAGTTATTATTCCCTCAATCTGGAGCTCCTTGTGAAGGTTAGGAGCAGATGGGTATGGTTGGAGGCATTCTTCCACGTTGCCAGAGAACCAAGCACCGCCCAAACACACATTCCACTGAAACGAAAATAATCCTGGGCAGAGGAACAACAACTATGTTTGTATCTATTCAAATAGCCACCCCCCCCCAAAAAAAAACCCAGAGTGGGGGAAAGCTGAAGCTCCATCCTCACAAGCACCATAGTTCCATCTGAATCAGGCATCACATGCACAGGAACTGAGGAGAGCCTGTGCAACTCCTGTTACAAAGGAGTTTGTAAGCCGCTCTGAGACACCTTTGGGTAGTGAAGGGCGTGGTATAAATCCAATCTCTTCTTCTTCTTCTGTCTGACTAATTGGGACAAAAGAACCATCCCATGTACTTGTAACATATGAATACAAGATGTTCATCTGTACCACCTGGGAATATGCTTTCAGATTTTTATCTTATTAAGAGTAAGTGTCACACAGATTGCCCTGGAAATGGAGTATGCATTCTCTCTCTCCCCTTCTTGTAACCTTGTGAATCACATCCTTTTACCAAGTGTGCCAAAAACTGCCAAAGTTTCTTAGGGGCTCTGATCTGTTGCTGCTGAGGACAGAGGATTATCAGGAAAGATGTGGCTGCAGCATGAAGAGCATCAAGGGCAAATCAGCAGAAATATCCCCTCGAAAACCTTGCATGAATGCTTGCTACATATGTGGAAGTACTCACACAGGAACAGTGAGGAATGATTTTGGCCAGCTCCCCTTTTTGCTACTGTTAGCCACATTACCTGCCCACCCCCTAAAATGAAGCCACTATACAGAAGCGCTGGGTTAAACTGGGTTTATTTAATAACAGCAGATCCACATAACTTATTAAAAATGACACACACAATGATGACACTACCTCCCAGGGTTCTAGCATCCTGAATAATCTTGCTCTGACTCTTTGCTCTGGTTTACAACTTTGTCATGCGTCTCTCTAATTAAGACAATTTCTATGCTGCCTTTCCACCAATCAGGGTCCACAAGGCGGTGAATATATATATAAAAAACATTAAACATGTAAACAATTAAAATACAGTTTAAAATATAAAATTAAATCAAAAACACACGAATTTACTTTCCACAGGAAGAAATATTGTTGCCACTTACTGGAAAAATCCTTTGACACCCCACATTGATACTTGGTTAAATCGTATATGGTCTTATTTTATTATGGCAAACATTGTTGTTGGCACTATCCAACCACACTTGGAGAAAGTACACAATATTTTCATAGCAGCTTGGTTTCCACTAATCTAATTTCTGTCTGAACAGGATATTATTTTGAATAATCCAGTTTACAAAAATATGATTCTTTTCTAATCTTGGCTCAACCCTGTATTTTCTTTTTCCTTTTTTTTGTTAAAATTTGGAGGTTCTGATGATGTACTTACACTTGCGCTATAAATGTATATGTATTATTAAAATTCTTTAACACACACACACACACAACACTAGAAGGAGGCTCAATGTTATTGGAGTTATGCCAGATGAAATAAAAAGTCTTCACCTGCTGATGAAGGCACCAATACAGGGAGACACGAATCTCCCTGGGGAGGCAGTTTTGGTGCCACAACAGAGAAGGCCCTTCCTTGGGTTGCCACAGTCTAGGTTCAGATGGCAGGGGCAATGGAAGCAGGGCCTCGAAGGATCATCAGAGTGATCAAGTAGGTTCATGTAGAAGAAGGCAGTCCTTAAGGTATGCTGGTTTCAGGCTGTACAGGGGTTTAAAGTCAATACCAGCACCTTGAACTGAGCCTGGAAGCAAATCAGAAAGCAGTGTAGGTGCAATGAGACTGGAGTAATATGGTCACTATGATTTTCTCCAGTTAACATTTTCCCCCACAGCTTTCTGTACCAACTGTAGCTTTTAGACAGTTTTCAAAGGCAGCCCCATGCAGAGCGCATTGCAGTAATCTAATTATTTGCTAAAAGAAGCTGACTCCACTTCACTTTCCCTGGTATGCTGGATGACACTAGCTCCCCTGAGGCAAGTAGCCTTCACTACTCCTGCCAATACAGTTAGACTCCTGCCCAACCAGTCTAAAGACCTTCACTAAAGCAGTGGGAAGCAAGCAAGTGGGGGCGGGGCCCCCTCCCCCAGCCAATCTGAGAGAATCCCAACAAATTCTTGCATGACTCAAAAGTGACCAGCTAGTCCCACACCAATTTACTGAAGGGTGAGTAGGCACCCTTTTTATTTCGGTCTGGGAAAGCAGCTCTCCTAGGCCAGGCCACATGAGACTGCCACCTGGCATCTTCCATTTTAGGCAGACAAAGTACACCATGAGAGAGCAGGGACTGAGTTTCTACTCCACTTTCAAGAATCTCCCAACTATCAGGGTCGGAGGATTGTAGTAGGAAAGGTAAAGTGGCAAAGACATTTTCTGTGAATTCTCTTTGTTCACAGTGAATAAGATTCAGCTCATGGAACAGTACCACCTCCCCTCCCCACAACAGACACCCTGTGAGGTAGGTGGGGCTGAGAGAGCTCTTGACAGAAACTGCTCTTTTTCAAGAACAGCTCATTATCAGAACTACGGCTTGCCCAAGGTCATCCAGCCAGGTGCAAGTGGAGGAGTGGGGAATCAAACCTGGTTCTCCCAGATTAGAGTCCGTGTACTTAACCACTACACCAAACTGGATTGTAGTAGGAAAGGTAAAGTGACAAAGACATTTTCTGTGAATTCTCTTTGTTCACAGTGAATAAGATTCAGCTCATGGAACAGTACCACCTGTTTTGTATAATCCTTGGTGGGGTGGGTTTTTTGGAGATGTGGTTGTGACACTATAGAATAAAATGATTATTCCTTTAAAGTGAGAAACCTAGAATCCAGAGAGTAACCCTTACTGACGGAACAGATGCTAGTGTATTGCAAGTATGGATATGTGTGGGTTTGAGTCCAAAACTGTAATACAGTAAGATGAAATGAACTAGGCAGCTATAGTAACTGTGTGTCAGTAAGAAGCGAATAAACTGAATATGTTTTCAAAATCAATTTTTCATACTCTCAGCCATCCATTACAAAGTTGTTGGTGAAAAGGCCATGAGAGAAACTTTGATATGGTGAGATAAATTCCGATATCAATGCCACACTGTAAAACTCTCCAATAAAAAGGTAGCATATTACATAGTCGGGGGGACCTGTTTGGCTCTTAGCCTTGTGCATTATATTGGTTTACTATAAAACACAGAGTATTAAATACCTTGTCAAAGGCCCCAACCCACCTCAAGTTAATGTATCAGTTCAGGTCAAAGTGTTACACCATGACTTTGACATTGTTCCATGCTGTCTGTGGCAGCCCTTCGAATTGGAGATAATTTATTTCTCTTGGTATACGACTATTTTATTTATTAGGCTGTGTGCAGATACATTGTCTAGTTGAAATGTTTTGACATCATATATAAACAAACATCCTAATCCAGTAAGGAAGAACTGTGCAAGGAAACTAATTTGTATTTCACATGCAGATTGTTTTTCTGTGTGCCCTGTTGGGTAGATTCTTTGTGTATGAAGAATAGCACTGCCATGATGAAAACCCACTTCCTGACTAGCCAAATATGTTCAGGCTTGACAGCTCTGGCTTCAGAAATTCCTGGAGATTTTTGGGCGGTGCCTGGGAAGGGTGGAGTCTGAGGAAAGGAGAGAGCCCAGCAGGGATGTGATATCACTCTAGGCAGGGCTTTTTTTGTAGAAAAAGCCCAGCAGGAACTTATTAGCATAATAGGCCCCACCCAACAACAGAAACTCATTAGCATATTAGGCCACACTACGGACAGCACAGATCATTAGCATATTAGGCCACACCCCCATGCCTTCCCTTGGTTTGCCCAGGCACCCCACGGCTGCAGGGTGCGTGGGCAAACTGGCCCTTGGACAGGCTGGGGAAGGTATGGGAAGGCATTTAAATGCCTCCCCGATCCTTCCAGGCCCCCCCTGGCCTGCCCACCTCAGAGTCGCTGGGGGGGGTCGCTTTCCAGACCTTTTGTAGCCAAGCACACAGAGGTTTTGGCTGTAGTGGGCGTGGCCAACTCAGAAGCCAGCCGGAACTCTGTTCCTGTGCGTTCCTGCCCCAAAATAGCCCTGACTCTAGGACTTCCATTTTTCTCAAACTCTGTGGTATACCATAGAATCCACCCTCTGAAGCTTCCATTTCCTATAGGAGATCAGATCTTTTGTTACTGTGGGCAGCCCAACGAAGTTGGTAACCCTAAATGAAATCACCTCTGACAACACAGATCACCTGATTAGGGAAAGTGATCAGTCTGCTGCCCTTCCCCCTTCATTCCAAGTATGTGGTCAGATTTGGCAGCACTAACCCTCTGAAATTTTTATTTGCAATTTTGAGTTTGCATGACAGTTTCTGCATCGGTCAGATTTTTAACAAGGAGAACACCTAACCAATGGGGGAATCAGTTCAAGTCCCTCGATTCTCTTATTTCTTACACAGAAAAAAGAAATACATTTTCCAGCTTTTCTACAGGGAGAGGATTTTTGTGTAAAAATAATGACAATTAATGGTCTCCAACACTCTTACAAACAGTAGCACTGTCTTTCTCAGTTGAAGGTTAACTTTCATGCCATGTAAAGATTGCAGACATTAGAGTGCTGCAGTATACATACAGATATGTAGAACTTCAGTCACACATACACCCCACATATATATTTGTTTACACCTCATAGAGTTGTAGCAAAGGAATTTGGGGGGAGGGTGTGGGTCTCCATCCCTGTGAGACCTTGACTTGTGCCTGCTTTAAGCTGGGGTTCATATCAATAGACAGAAGCTTTCCTCACACATCAGGTCAGCTTCCAGAAACACCTTCCAAATAGAGTGCTTATAAAATGTAAAGCATTCCTTTTGGGAACGGGAGAAAAAAAAATCTGAATTAAATTCCTTTGTTAAACATTTTAGGAGATGGAGAGTAATTTTTTTCCCTCCCCCAGTCTAACATGGTAAGTGTGTTTTGGAGACAAAATGGATGCAATGCTTATAAAGCAAAGACCACAAAAACCACATTGTGGGCATTTCCTCAGAGCATTGGCTTGTTGCATTCAACTTATAGTTTGGAAAGGTGTTCTGTGGAGTGATATGAGGTGAAACTGGGGTTCTGATCGCCTGATACTCCAGATGGTAGGAAGTGTATGAGTCTTCTGATCTGAAGAAGGGGGTTGTTAAGTGGGGGTTTTCTCAGGGCTTTGACACTCCTTTTTGTGGGCTGGTCGGTTTGGCATATGAGAAACCTGATGCCAGTTCGCAGCTGAATAAAGGAAACTCTTATTGCTCTGATTGTACAGTGTGTTTATTTTTTAACCTAATGTCCAGGTAATCAGAAGCTGTGATCTGGGCAGCAAATGAATTTGACTTCTGAAAATACATTGACTTCTTCTAGCCAAACAGGCTAGAGAAAAATCTCTCCCTCCTATCTCCTGTCATCTCCTACAGCATTGACTTGGCAGCAGGGGTCATCTCGTAGAAAAAGAGCTAGGGGAACTCATTAGCATAACTCATTAGCATATGCCACACCCCCTGACATCACCGGAAGTGTGTCATAAGGCCACACCTCCTGACATCACCAGAAATGTGTCATAAGGCCACACACCCTGCCCCCAACGGTCCTGGCCGCCACCACCGGCCTTGCAGCTCCACTGCCGAGTCCCATGAGGGGCCCGGCGGTGGACCTGCAAGGCCGGCGGGTGTGCAAGGAAGTCCCGCTTCTCCTGCCTCCTCCTGGCTGAATGAGGGCTGGAAGCGGGGGGGCCGGAAGCAGGGGGCGGGGCTTCGTCAGGTGCCCCGCCCCCCGTACCTCACCCGGGGGAACTGCGTTCCCCCGCGTTCCCCCCCGAAATAACCTCTGCTTGGCAGTCTGATTTTAAATACCAAAGTTTGATTTGGATTGTGATTTAAAGCCTAATTCAAATGGAAGATGGAGAGTCTTCTTCAGGTGAAATATGCAGGGAATTGCAAGGAAGTTTTTGTAAGACTAGTAAAATTCTCCATCCCTATTAATGGCTAATTGAAAAGAATCTCTGTTATATTGGAGGGACGGTTCCCCGGAGCCTCAGGGGGTGCCTCAGGGGGCAGTACTGTCCCTGATGTTATTTAACACCTATATGCTCCCCCTTGCCTAGATTGCCCCGGGTTATGGGCTTGGGTGCCATCAATATGCAGATGACACCCAGCTCTATCTGATGCTGGGTGGCTGGTCAAACTCCGACCCAGATGACCTTCATCGGGAATTGCAAGCTGTGGCTGGTTGGCTCAGATTGAGCCGGTTTAAACTAAATCTAGCGAAGACGGAGGTCCTGGGCCTAAGTCGGGTCGGTTTGGGGTTGGGGCTCCCCCTCCCGGCCTTCGATGGGGCGCCTCTGGTGCCGGTATCAAGGGTTAGGAGTCTGGGAGTGCTTCTGGGCTCCTCTTTAACAATGGAGGCTCAGGTGGTGGCCACTGTCAAGTCAGCCTTTTACCATCTTCGGCTGGCGCGGCAGTTGGTTCCCTTCCTTGACCGCGATTATCTAGCTTTAGTGATCCATGCGACAGCCACCTCGAGGCTGGACTACTGTAACGCTCTCTACACGGGGCTGCCTCTGTTGCAAATCTGGAAGCTGCAGCTAGTGCAGAATGCGGCAGCTAGGCTGTTGATGGGTCTCACTAGGTGGGACCATATCCAGCCAGGGCTGAAGGCACTGCACTGGCTGCCTATAGCATACCAGATTCGCTTCAAAGTGCTGGTTCATACCTTTAAAGCCCTTGATGGCCAGGGTCCAGTTTACCTAAGGGACCGCCTTTCCCCATATGTTCCCCCAAGAGCACTACGGTCAGGGGCGCAACATCTTTTGGTTATTCCAGTCCCCGAGGACATCAAGTTGGCTGCAACCAGGGCCAGGGCCTTTTCTGTGGTGGCTCTTATCTGGTGTAATGTTTATCTGAAGACCATTCGGGGAGAAGTGGGGACACTCTTCAAACTACTTAAAAGTCTGTCACATGGAAGAGGACAAAGACTTTCCCCCCTCCACTGCTCCAGAAGGCAAGACTAGATTTAATGGGCTTATTACAGGGGGGTATGTTTTGGTTGAACATTTAGGAGAACCTTCTGAATGGTAAGCATAATTCATTAATGGAACCAATTTCGTGTGTGTGTGTAAGGGGGTTCAGATAGAAGCTGGACATCCATTTGTTGGCAGTGCTGTAGCTTTGATCATCTTGCATTGAGCGGGGGAGGGTACATAAGAACATAAGAACATAAGAGACGCCAATGTTGGATCAGGCCAAAGGCCCATCCAGTCCAACACTCTGTGTCACACAGTGGCCAGAAATACCAGTGCCATCAGGAGGTCCACCAGTGGGGCCAGGACATTAGAAGCCCTCCCACTGTTGACCCCCCCCCAAGCACCAAGAAGACAGAGCATCACTTGCCCCAGAGCCCCTATCTATACCTTGTGGCTAATAGCCACTGATGGACCTCTGCTCCATATACTTATCTAATTCCCTTTTGAAGCCGTCCATGCTTGTAGCCACCACCACTTCCTGAGTCTGCACACTTAACCACCACTCCAAACTGGCTCTCATCTTGGATTGATAAGAGCTTATTCTCTAGAGCACCGGCACTTTGTTTTGATTGATTGTTTTATTCTGTTTTTAGTTGTTGAATTATGGCATATGCCTCTTCTGTTAGCCGCCCTGAGCCCATTTGGGGAGGGCGGGATATAAATTAATTAATTAATTAAATAAATAAATATTTGGCACTGGAAGGATGGGAAGTTTTGCCAGGTTTTTTTATATTACTGTTCAAATAATTTTTTTATCATAGGAAAGGAGAACCAAAACTCAACACTCCTGCTCAGTTTGTTTTTCACATACATTTATTCGGTTATTTAAAAAGTGTAAATTCATCAAAAGTTATCAAATATCATGAATAGTTACTGTATTAATAAAAATACACTGCTCAAATATAGAAGCAGCAAATAAAACATCATTATTATAGTATTCAAGAATAAGTGTTCTCTTTGAAATAAGAAAAAAATAAGAAAAAATATTTCCCAATATTCAGTGAGCAAAAATTCTACTTTTTGAGCTACTGGCATTAAAGTTGTGAGTGAGCGATTTGACTACTGCATAAATTCATTTGCTCTGGAGCCATCCTTCCTGAGCTAAGACAAAAATGTGTGATCCCGAGGCTAAGAAACTGTGAGCTAGTTCATACCAATTCAGCTTAGAGGGAACACTGATTGCATACCACTTCCACTTTCTTTGACTATCGGATTTTATGGTAGCCTCCACACTGCATGCCAGTTTCACTTCCTTTGATCTCTTGGTTTTATGGTACTGTCTGCATATATTTATGGCCGTTTTATGGCTATTCAGGGGTGACTCTGCAGTCAGTATGGGTACTTGAATATGGTTTTGAGCCACATCTTTTTCTGTTCCAGTGTGGGTTTGGTAAAACAATGGAGCGAATGCTAGATGCAGAATGGGCCTAAGTTTAAACCATCCTTAAAACCTGGATATTATCTTAATCAACCAAGCTGGCCTTTTATCATCTTTGGCTGATTAGGCAGTTCGTTCCCTTCCTTGAATGTGGTGACTTGGCAACGGTAATCCATGCAATGGTCACCTTGAGATTAGACTACTGTAATGCTCTCTACATGGGGCTGCCCTTGTCCCAAATTCAGAGGCTGTAGCTGGTGCAGAATGTGGCAGCTGGGCTGTTGTTGGGTCTCTCTTTGTGAGAACACATCCAGCCTGCACTGAAAGCATTGCATTGGCTGCCTATAGCATACCGAATTCGCTTCAAGGTGCTGGTTCTTACCTATAAAGCCCTTTATGGTCAGGGGCCAGCATACCTGAGGGACCACCTTTCCCCACATGTTTCCCAGAGAGCACTAAATTCTGAGACACAACACCTCCTAGTTCTCCCTGGCCCTAAGAGGCCAGACTGGCCATTACCAGGGCTAGGCCCTTTTCTGTGGCAGCCCCGCACTGGTTGAATGAGTTCCCAAGGATGTCCGGGCCCTGCGGAACTTACTACAATTCCACAGACGGAGCTCTTCCACCAGGCGTTTGATTGAGAAGCCACATTTAACATCTGAATATAACATCAGAGCCTCCCTGGAATTCTACCATCAGCTTGTTAACACTGAATGATACCTGCTAGGAGAATACTGGACTATTGCTCGCTGTCGTATATACAAGATTCATGTACTGCACTTTAGATTTTGTATGGTTTTAAATTGTTTTACATGACTAGTTGGATGACTAGCTAATTAATTTATTGTTGAGGAGAACTACTGACCTTTATTAGTGGCATTCCAATGGCAGGCCCTGTCTATAAGCCAATCTTGTGGTTGGCCTGAAGCATTGTGAAGGCCGCCTTCAATGGCGGTGGCGGGGCTAGGGATACCAGTGCTCCTGGGGAGAGGAAAGTATAGTGGCGGGCAGTGTTCCCTCTAAGCTGAGTTAGCGTGAGCTAGCTCACAGTTTTTTAGCCTCCAGCTCACAGATTTTTGTCTTAGCTCAGGAAGGAGGGCTCCAGAGCAGCCATCGAAGAGATCACTCCCTGACACCCTCTGAGCCCTATTTGGGCAAATTACTTGAGAGGGCGGTGGTGATTCCATTGCAGAGCTTTATGGATGGCACTTCCATACTAGACCCGTTTCAGTCTGACTTCCAGCCAGGCCATGGGATGGAGACGGCACTGGTCACCCTCACAGATGACCTCCAGAGGCATCTGGATGAAGGCGGTACGGCGGTGCTGTTGTTGTTGGACCTGTCAGCAGCGTTCAGCATGGTCGACCATCAGTTACTGATCCACTACCTTGCCAACACTGGGATCCATGGGCTTGCCTTGCAGTGGCTCATCTCCTTCCTCCAAGGTCGGGGACAGAGGGTGGCATTAGGGGAACATGTCCCAGAGGTACCCGCTGTTCTGAGGGGTTCCTCAAGAGGCGGTACTGTCCTCAATGTTATTTAGCATCTACATGCCCCCCCCCAGATTGCCCGGAGGCATAGGCTAGGGTGCCATCAATATGCAGATGACACCCAGCTATATCTATTGTTGGGTGGTCAGTCCGACCCTACCCCAGATGACCTGGAGTGGGCGCTTCAGGACATGGCAGGCTGGCTTAGACTGAGCCGATTGAAATTGAATCCTATAAAGACGGAGGTCCTGTGCCTGAGTCGGAGTGGATTGGGGGTAGGGATCCCACTCCTGACCTTCGATGGGGCGCCACTGTTGCCAGCGCCGAGGGTTAGGAGCTTGGGAGTGCTCCTGGATGCCGACTTAACAATGGAGGACCAGGTAGCAGTCACTGCCATGGCAGCCTTTTACCATCTACGGCTGATTAGGCAGCTGGTTCCCTTCCTTGAACACAATGACCTGGCAACAGTGATTCATGCTATGATCACTTCAAGATTAGACTACTACAATGCTCTCTACATGGGGCTGCCCTTGTCTCAGATCCAGAAGCTGCAGCTAGTGCAAAATGTGGCAGCCAGGCTGCTAATTGGTCTCTCTATACAAGACCACATCCAGCCTGTGCTGAAGGCACTGCACTGGCTGTCAATAGCTTACCAGATTCATTTCAAGATGCTGGTTTTGATCTTTAAAGCCCTATGTGGTTGGGGGCCTGCCTACTTGAGGGACTGCCTTTCCTCACATGTGCCCCAGAGAGCACTGAGGTCAGGGACACAGAATTGCCTGACTCTCCCTGGCCCGAGAGATGCCAGGTTGGCCATTACTAGAGCCAGGGCCTTTTCAGTGGCGGCTCCACACTGGTGGAATGAGCTCCAGGATGACATGAGGGCCCTGCGGGACCTTTTACTGTTCCACAGGGCCTGTAAAATGGAGCTCTTCCACCAGGCTTTCAATTAGGAGCTGCTACTGACAAACGAGCCACCGGAACACACTACGGCCCGTATGAAACACCGGTGGATACCGTCCTCTACTATGGGATTGTATACTGAATGCTGCTGTCATTTGCACTGTCTTTATTAGCACTTTACGATGTTATATAGGTTGTTTATGAGTATTTTATTGTATTTATTGTTTTATTGCATTTAATGTTTGTACACCGCCTTGAGCCAATTCCCCGGCAAGGCAGGATATACATTTAAAATAATAAATAAATAAATAAATATATATAAACAAATAAAAGGTGCCTTCTGCTTTTTTCTATTTCCAAGATAAGCCTTTGTAATTCTTATTAATATTTTCAATTTAAAATAATAAATAAATATATATATATAAACAAATAAAAGGTGCCTTCTGCTTTTTTCTATTTCCAAGATAAGCCTTTGTAATTCTTATTAATATTTTCAATATCTTTTGGAGTGACAGACCACCAGTAAAACATTTATACCAGTTTTCTCTTAGTGCTTGGCTGGCTGTGAATCTAATATCCTTAGTCCATAGGTTTTCCCAGCATTGAAACTGTATTTCCTCAAAAAAAAATTTGCATCCATTTAATCATGCATGGGTTAATTTCACATATATTTATTAAAGGTAGAAGAGTTTTCACTGTCGCCCATCTCACGCTCCTCAGCATAAGGACTGATAATGCATCTGAGCAATGACTGATGTCTCCTTAAGGTAAAGGTAAAGGTTCCCTCGCTCGAAAGCCAGTCGAATCCGACTCTAGGGTTGTGGTGCTCATCTCCGTTTCAAAGCCGAAGAGCCAGCGCTGTCCAAAGACATTTCCGTGGTCATGTGGTCGGCATGACTAAACACCAAGGCGCACGGAACGCTGTTACCTTCCCACTGAAGTGGTACCTATTTATCTACTTGCAATTTCTTGCTTTCGAACTGCTAGGTTGGCAGGAGCTGGAACTAGAGACGGGAGCTCACTCCGTCTTGCGGCACTCGGGTCTCGAACTGCTGAACTACTGACCTTCCACAGCCTGCAGTTCAGCGTCTTAACCACTTGAGCCACTTAGTGGCCTAGCATTGTTCAAGCCAGAGTATCATGGCTTGAGGTAGATGACCCCCAATCTTGACAGAAGGAATAGGGTAGACATGTGTCTCTGTGAGGTGGAAGCATAATTTTAGACTGCTGAAGAGACAGAGAAGTAGGGAGAAGATGCATGCACATTAGAATTTTTCATGTCACAGGCAACGGGATGCCCTGTAGTAAATAGGAATATCCTATTACTTGGTGGCCTAGTTTTAAGTATTTATGGGTGGTGTTCCATCAATCAGGCTCTTGGACAGCCGATATGGATTATGCCAAGCATAATCTTGAAAAGGCTTTCCTTGGTATCTTTAGATTTTATGGGGAAAGAGGACGTTCCCTGGTTTCTCCAACTTTGGAAATTTTTAAAAATGAAATTACTGGCCCAACTTCTATGTGGAGCAGCAATTTGGGGTCTGCAAAACTCCAATCTTTAGAAGTTGCTCAGAACAAATTTGCTCATCTCCTATTGGCTAATCCTCCCTCAACATCTTCAACTATGGTCAGAGGAAAATTATCTGTGCCCTCAATTACAACCTTGTTTTATAAAGCAGCCATTAGCTATTCGCTCAAGATTAACTTTTGTACCTCTCCAGGGCTTCTGAAGGCTAACTCATGCTGTGGTTTTGTATTGAAGTTAGTGGCTAGCCTTGGATTCTCAGAAGAATACATGAGGAGCCTTAGCTTCCATGCAGCCAAACTTAAAAAAAAATCAAAAACAATTGTTACACCAGCGTGCTCAAACTGATGTTGGATTCATAGGCATTTTGAGAACAAACCTCTTTTACAGGCAGTAACATCCTTCTCCCCTAACTCTCCCAGTGTACTTAATTGATATAATGAATTATGAGTATAGAAAGGTTTTCACTAAGGCACAGCTAGGTATTCAACTACTTGCAGTTTTAGAAGGTTGCTTCATTGGGATTTCATATAGCAAGTCTGCTCCTGTGATTATAGGTCCATTTAAGATTTGTCCCATGTCATATTCCAGTATCCACCATTTCAGGCTGAGCATAAAAGATTTTTGAGCAGCATTATATCTCATTTCCCAGGAAGGTCAGATCAGGATAAATAAGTGATAGTACTGGTAGGTAGGTATAAATTCATTACTTTCTGAAAGGCAAGGTTTGCTACTGCCATCATAAAGATGAGGAGATGGAGGCGTACTCATGGTTGACCTGTACACCAACTGTTCCACTCTGGGTCATTGGGCATTTGGATTGTAAAGTGGTTTTATTTTGAGAGATTTTAATTTTTCCTGTGAAAATATGTTCAGTTCAGTTTGATTTATTGCATATGGCCAATGGCTGTTACAAATACAATACAATACAATAAAAGTTATAAAATGCAGAATAGGATCAGCATTAAAACACAATAAGTTTTTATACACACACCCACACACACACACACACACACACACACATACAGGGCTATTTTGGGGCAGGAACGCACAGGAACGGAGTTCCGGCTGGCTCCCGAGCTGGCCACACCCAGCAGGAACTCATTAGCATAATAGGCCACACCCAACAGCAGAAACTCATTAGGATTGGCTACATTAGGGGTGTGTGGCCTAACATGCAAAGGAGTTCCTGCTACAAAAAAAGCCCTGGGTTTTGACAACAAACAAGGTAAACAGAATAAGAAGCAAAGGGTGGGTGTGGCTGGATGACCACACTTCTAGTAACATGGGGGTGCAGCCTAATGTGCTGTCAGGGGTGTGGCCTAATATGCTAATGAGTTTCTGCTGTTGGGTGTGGCCTATTATGCTAATGAGTTCCTGCTGGGCTTTTTCTACAAAAAAGACCCCTCTGTGTGTGTGTGTGTGTGTGTGTGTGTGTGTGTCTGACATAAAACTTCTTAAAATAATATAAGATAAAAATTAGAACATACAAAATAAAATAAGGTTTTGAGTAACGTTACTAAAAAGGACCTTAAATACTTTAAATAGTGAAAATATGTAGAGATTTCTTGTTTTTATTTTGATGGGCTAGTTGTTATGGCTTATTAACTGATTACAGACTGACTTGGTGCCCAGTGTGGGCATGACTCTACTTGGGCTTGTTTTCCTTGGCTTAAAACAAAAACTTCAGGCAATTTGCACGTGAGGTCTTAGCCAATGGGAAGCTTCCCCAGGCCCTGTGCTGGGGGGCCCAATAGCAGGTCTCCCCAAAGGGGGAAGAAGAGCAGGTTCGCACTGCTGTTACCTCTCACACCCACCCAGTCTGGGGCTTGGGCAGCCAGCTTGCCCATGGCTACTTGTACCTGCCATGGCTGGGTCTCAGGCAGTTGGTGTCCAGCAGCAACTCTCACTTGTTCATTCTGGGGCAAGGACTGACCCTTACTCGGCCCCAGCAGCGGGAGGACCCCAGTGTGGGTGCAGTAAAATAAATCATCAGCATTACTTGATGGGAGGCATTTGTTTGATCTAAGTCCAGAATTCATCCTCATCATATGGATTCATTAATTGTACAAATGACATGTACAGACAAACTGATTTCACCTTTATGCATCTGTGGGGAAACTTACCAAGATATCACACTTGGCCCTTCATTACTTTGGATTCTCCAAAAAGAATCAAACTAATGTCAAGCTCATGCTTTCTCTCATCTCAGCGACATAAAGGCATGTCATATCCCTTGTACAGATAAGGATAGTTATTTCAGTAAGCATGGGTACAGTGCTCACATGTGGAAGAGTCTCACAAGAGCTGCTTGCGAACATCCCTTGCTAGGACAAGTACACCATCATGACTTGAGCACAAGCCAACCAGGGGGACTTTGCAAGGAACAGGAGAGTGGAAATTCTTCTCATGCACCGTGAGGTAACACGTGCATATGATTCCAAAAAAATGGGAAAACGAACAAAATAAAATACATTTGTTTTGGCTAATGAAAATAAATGGGGACAACAATGATGAATGACATTAATTCTATTTGTTCTTCTCTTCTTCCTGCCTTCCTTCATCCTCCCCCTTCTCTCCCCAATGACACTTACTGTGCTGCTGAAACTGCTTTTGCTATTGCTGATGAGCCAGATACCAGCTTTGTGATGATGCAGCCGAGCAAGGCTGGCCAGCCAGATAGGCTAGAGAAATCTCACTCCCCCAATCTCCTGTCATTTCCCACTACCTTGGATGTTTTCCCCCTGTCACATTCAAGGTACTGTGCCTTGGTGCATCTTGGGAAATGTAGTCCTTAATGTGCCTGATGTTAAGATGAGGACTATATTTCCCAGGGCGCACCAAGGCACTACTTCTCACACACACCTTGAACAGAGCAGAAAAAAATGCCAGAGGCATTAAGGAAGGAAAAAGAGGGATGGGTAGAGAGATTTTCATCAGGCTGGACAGAGAATGTTCATGGACCTCCCATTGTCTCCAGTTCCCCACTGCACTCCTGAACATAAACTTGTATTGGAGGAAGAGCTGTATTGTACCTGTGGTAGTCTTTTGAATATTGGTGTTGTACACATGTTCAAATCTCTCAGGCCCATTGTCTTTAGTGTTTTTACGGTCATGATTTTTTGCTACAGAGTAGTAACTTTCAGTTTCCATGGGCTAATTTGCCTGATTATCCTTGAAGTCTGCC
>NW_015165835.1:1264023-1269637 GCF_001447785.1 Gekko japonicus | reverse complement strand
ATTCCAGCACTTTACAATCTAGCTGCCCAACAAGTCAATAAGATACAGAAACATGCATGGAAAACAAGAAAGGTCACCCCTCCCTTCTGCATATTATCACTATTGAGTAGCAAGGCTTGCATCACTGGGTTTTATGTGAACAGTCCTATCCAAAGAGTCACAAACTACAACCAAAGTATTTTACAGAATTTACTGCAAAATATATAGATATTTTTGAATCACTTAATTCCTACAATTGTGTGGCTGTAGGCAATAGGGATGTGCATTCGGTTTGGCATGAGCCCCAGAAGGAAGGGAAAGTGTTTTAAGTTTAAACACCTTTCCTTTGCGGGGGGGGGGGGAGCACCAGGCGTGCCTCTCCAGTGAACAAAAGGTGTTTAAACTTTAAATACCTACCCTTGCTTCTGGGGCTCGTGCTGCCTCTGCAGCGTGACTCCCTGGTCAAGGGAAGCGAGTGCAAATTGCCTTCCATTCAATGAAGGGAGTGTGCCGCCTCTGCCCCTGTCATATTCCGGAAGCTGTTTGTGAAGCCTTCTTTACTTCTATTTTTGCGAACAGGAATAGAGATATACTGGAAGGTAGGCCAATGCTGCCACCTGGCATGAAGGAATGGCCCCTGGTAATATCCAGTGAATTTAGGACTTTGATTAAACAACAAAATAAAGGGAAAGCACCTGGCCCTAACTTAATGCCAGTGGGATTATTTTAAATCGACCCAGACTGGTGTGCACAGATTCTGGCTGCTGTTTATACTGATACTAGAAATAAGGCCCGTTGTGGAAATAAATACAGTGAGCTCTAGAAAGAGACTTCGGGAGAGTGCCCTGGCCTTGGGCACTCAGCGTCAATTTGCTGTGGCAACCTCAGCAGGGTATAATGACACAGAATCCACCATATTCTCAAAGGGGAACTGATCTTTGCCATCTGAAGAGCAGTTGTAATTCTGAGTGATATACAGCCCCCACCTGGAGACTGGCAACAATGGTTCCCCATGAGGGAATGGTTGGCTTGGGGGGTGGAGTCGATAGCATTGTACCTGTCTGAGGTCCCACCCCTCCTCAGACCTCACCCTCTCCAGGCTGCACCTCTCAATTCTCCAGGAATATCCCAACCTGGAGTTGGCAACCCTATCTCCCTCCCAGCCAACTGTCAACCTACCGTTATCTGCCCCCTGACTTCAGCTTTCCTTCTCCTCCCCCTCCCTCCTAGAGAGCAGTTGTAATTCTGAGAGATTGGCAACAATGGTTCCCTATGAGGGAATGGCTGGCTTGGAGGGTAAAGTCGATGGCATTGTACCTGTGGACACGAAAAGTCTTTTATATATAAGGAGAGATAAACAAAATACTTAAAACCTGCTCCCTTGTCAGCTCTCTCCTCCCTCTCCTTATAAGCCAACTGGAGGTCTTTGGGCATCACGGTACCCCCCCTTGGCATGTATGGCACACAGGTTTGTGTTTTTCAAGAGACTCACAAGATATGTTTCACTAGCTTCCTGCAGTACTCCAAGAGCTGCACTCTGGACCCTCATGTCTGTCTTAAACTCTTGTGTGATCACCCTTGCAAACCTCTGGAAGAGAAAACCGCTGTGGGTTTTTGGAAATGCAGTGCCATAGTAACAAACCTGTAGTGAAGAGGTTTCTGATGCTACTGGTAAGAGGGAGCACTTTTCCTAGCCGCCATGGTAGCCAGCTGTTACATGTTGAGCTTTGCCACCAGTGGTCTTACAGGCAGTCTTCTTGGTATGGGCCTTTCCCCTTTACTTTCTCCAGTGTCGACTCTGCGTTGTTTGTTGGTTAACCATTTGCGACTGTTTGGCAGGTTGCTTACCATGTTCCTTATTAACAGTGCCATCAGCCTTTTGCACATGCACATTCTCACACACACCAGTTGAGTTCTACTCCCCACACTGTTGGTCCACTCAGCAAGCAATTGTTTAGATAGACAGTAGTCACAAATCATATAAATAATCCGTAAATAAACTCTACTGCTCAGTGTTCATTGAAGTAGTCCTCAACGACGTTAATGGTTGCTGATCTGTTTGAATTGGCTGCATTGTTACACTGGCACTGTTTTGTGGGGAAATTAATGCAAATTTGTTTGGCAGGCATTCCGTGTGCTCAATGCACTTCAGTCATTTGGTACATTAAAGTCTGACTGTTGAACACATTTGAAGCAAAATTGCAGAATCCTTAATCCAGATTTAATCCAGTTTTCAAACATGTCCCAGTATATCATGATTTATGATACCACAGAAAATCTTGTGGGGGAGGACATTTAAAAGATCATATCATCATATCAAAATTGCAAAAAAAACCCCAAAACCCAACCCTGACTTGCAATATGTTTAAACAGTGCTGTGATTTTTTTTAACCTTAATTTTGCTGCCTTTCTTGGCATGTCTTATGTAGCTGGGACCTATAGTGCCAAGATTTATTGTATCTGCTCTTGTTGATTTGTTGAAAGTGTAATTAATACTTAAATAGGTATACTTGGTTTATAATGTTTCTTCAAAGGTGTGTAAATGATGGAGTAATTTCTAACTCATTCACTTGTCACTTTTCATTTCCCCAGCGAAGAAATAAGTTAGGGGTATGAGGGAAGACCAGGCCTGTCCAGTTTTTGAAAATCAGATGACATCATTTTAATCTTTTTAGTAAGTCAGAAAGTTCTTTCCAAGAAGCCTGGTAGTTTTGAACCTTGACCATTTTGGGTGTAATTACGTTCCAGCATAAATGAATGAATGTTGAATAGCATAATGGAGCAAAGGTTAGCTTGCACTTTAATCTATTAACATGTTTTTCAGTTAATGAAAGGAATAAGGTAGTTTGATAAAGACCAGATCCAAAACTTCAGTAATCAATAAAACAGGACACAAACTAAAGCAAGAACAACTATCTGAGCAAAATTGTTCACAGGCTTTTTAAAAAAGAGACACAAGTGTCCATGTAATTCCTGTTGTCTGTATTCTAAGTTAGGATTTTTTCCCCAAAACTCATTAGTTTGGTCACCCTGGAAACTGTTTTCCCTAATAGCACAGAACTAGGACAGTTTCAAGCATATTAATTGGGAATGAAAGCATTGCCATATTGTATAGCACAAGTCTCTTCTATTATCTTATCTCAAAATGTCCAGATTCAAATATTTCAGAGCAATAAATCTATCAAAGCAATAAGAAAGTTACAGGGGAGGGCGGAAGCAAGAGGGTTGGAACACATGTAGTAATGGCTTTGATCATAGCCTGAAAACATGCACATCTTTTAAGACCATTTGTGATTTCTCTAAATTAACTACCCCCTCCTTTTTTGGAAAATTGCCTAGCATTTGTCTTCAAAACTATGGCTTGGATCTATTGGAATGTTTCCACAGATGGAAGGATTTCTGTCTGTAGAACATGAATTTTTCATTTCCACCTGTAACCCAAAATGCCCCCATGCTGCTCCCAGGAACAGCATTTGAGGGGGGTATTTTGGGCTCTAGTGGGAGGTTAGAAATTCAAATTCCACAGGCAGAAATCCTTAACTGGTTCAATGTATCATATGATAAAGACTTTCTTTTAATTGATCTGTTTTCTTTTCTTTTTCTTTTTTGCTTTGGTGTAGTGCTTAACAGCAGCAGACTCTAATCTGGAGAAGCAGGCTTGATTCCCCACTCTTCCACATGAAGCCAGCTGGGTGACCTTGGGTCAGTCACAGTTCTCAGAATTCTCCCAGCCCCACCTACCTCACAGTGTGTTTGTTGTGGGAAGAGGAAGGAAAGGGAAGTGTAAGCTGCTCTGAGACTCCTTCAGGTAGTAAAGATATGGGTATAAAACCAACTCTTCTTCTTCCTCCTCCTCTTTTTGTATTTCACTTGCCTGCCCTATGAAGAAATTGAAACACCAAAGGAGAAAGCAAATGAAATGCTCCTTCCAGTTCTTAGCTCAGGTACCAGACTTTGTGCTGGTGGGGAATAAATGCTGGTTGGCAACCAAGGTCTTTGGGCAGAACCAGCTTGATCAGCTAGTACTGAAGCTTTGTTTAGGGTGGAAGTGGACCAAATCCAAGATGCCAGCGGATCAGTAAGAGGAAGCCACTGGATTCATTCCTTCTCAAAATTCTCATCCTTTTAATTTTCATCCCAAGAAGCACCAGCTCCAAGTCTCCCTGCTCTGTCTGCTTTAGGCTGAAGCTTTTCAGATACCTGAAGGCAGGGCTTTTTTTGTGTGCGTGTATGAAGAAGAGGGAGCTGCGGTGGCTCAAGTGGTTAAGACGCTGAACTGCAGGCTGTGGAAGGTCGGTAGTTCAGCAGTTCGAGACCCGGGTGCCGCATGATGGAGTGAGCTCCCATCTCTAGTTCCAGCTCCTGCCAACCTAGCAGTTCGAAAGCAAGAAATTGAGTTAATCATTTATACATCTCTAAAAATCTTTGGTGGGAAGGTAACAGCGTTCCGTGCGCCTCGGTGTTTAGTCATGCCGGCCACATGACCACGGAAACGTCTTCGGACAGCGCTGGCTCTTCGGCTTTGAGCACCACAACCCTAGAGTCGGATTCGACTAGCTTTCGAGCAAGGGAACCTTTACCTTTACCTTTATGAAGAAGAGGTGCTGGAACTCTCAAGAGGGAAATGAAGTCTTCAATTTGTATACTGAAAACTCATGAATTTTTAAACATTTTAA
Organism: Gekko japonicus; assembly: GCF_001447785.1. Classification (NCBI taxonomy): domain Eukaryota; kingdom Metazoa; phylum Chordata; class Lepidosauria; order Squamata; family Gekkonidae; genus Gekko; species Gekko japonicus. The sequence continues at coordinate 1,264,982 of NW_015165835.1, read as the reverse complement.
TAAGAATTTCGTTGAAGAGGTTCCAGAACTCTGTCTGTAGAACAGTGTCCAGAACTCTGTTCTGGTGCGTTCCCCCAGAAAAAAAAGCCCTGCCTGAGGGGGATTTGAAAGAGGGATCATTTTATGCACTGCTAAATATTTTCTTTCAAGTTTCTGTATTTTTTCAAAACCCTGCCAACCAATTAGACCAGAGGAAATGATGAGACAAAAATATGTATGTATACAATGGGAAATGAAGTCTCTCTCAAAATGGTTCAATTTAAAAACAATTTGTCCGTTTTCAGCTTAAGGTGATCAAACTTGGTTCCTGATAATTACAAGGGCTTTCCTCCATCCTTCTGCCCTTCCCCTCTCTCTATCCTCCTCAAATGAGAATTTGTTCCATAGCTGCTATAACCATAAATTACATCTGCCTAAATATGGGCTAAATACAGTTAAAGCTAACCGGGATCATTTGGGGGGCTTTCTCTACTTACACATGAGAGATTTTGCTCCTTTGCCCTTCTTCTTGAAGCTCCAAGAGCTGGATAGCATGTTGTTTAGAATGGATCGGCAACCCTCATCATCAGCCTTATAGGGGCACATAGTACTATTGAAAAACAGGGATGGAATGGAATATCTTATTCTGTGAGTCCTTCTAGTTACAAGTTTGGATCCAAATGTACAATTTGCAAATCATAGTTTTGGGCTTAACCTTAGTTATGTTCACTGAAAATATAGTGCTAAATTATGGTAACAGCAAATCTCACAAGTTTCTGAGATTTCACCCGGTGTGTGTGTGTGTGGAAAGAATGGCGAACTGTGCAATGCCAAGCTCCATCCCTGATGCCCACCTGCTGAATTCTTATCAAGCCATTTATCTGCATGTTTTTAGAGTATAATGTGGTTTCTGGGAGAAGTGAGGGAAATACATTTGACTCCCCAATATTTTTCCCCTCTGCAAGGGCAGGGTTCACTGC